>NC_052539.1:18144961-18445146 GCF_016699485.2 Gallus gallus | reverse complement strand
GTCCTTAACGCTGGTAGTACAGCTGGCGGGGACTCAGCTGCTTTCATCGGATCTGTTTCAGTAACCGAGCCACTTCACTGCCTCTTTGTGTTCTGCGCTGTTAAAGCCTACTGGTTCTTTCTGCATGGGGAGTTTTTGCCATCAGGAATGTCCTGAGATGGGAGATAAAGCGTAGAGTAACTCGCAGAATTGGCTGCTCTATAAGTGATCGCTTCAAGTCCAAGTTCAGGGAGGGCACAAATTTGCCGGAGGCTTCACTGCCGGTTACGTTAAAGCTTTAAAACATCGGCTTGTGAGAGGAGAATGACTTGGAAGATGTTGGGACATTGTTTTGAAAATAAGTGCTTAAAGTGAGGGAAGAAAAACAGTGTGATTATCATCTCAGAACATTCCCAAGCCAGTATTTCATTTTTGACTGTGTTCGGGTTGGTGAATACTTTCATTCTAGGAGTATGTTACAAAAACATTTGTTTATATACATAGTTTAACCACGAGAATATACTTATTTCTCTGATCAGATGTATGTGTACATTACATATATTGTATATTATACTTGCAGAAAATATCAAGGTACTGCAAAGTATATCTACGTTGAATAATGCATGCAGATAATTACTTTATGCTGTGGCTGCTGCACTATAATATGATGCCATATCATAGCACTCAGAGAACAGGAAAATTAGATTTGTACCACAGACTAGCATTATGGGATTTCTGCTTCAAATGTCTTTTGAATGGTGGTATGCTTTTTTCACTGTGTATGTCTTCTTCTTATTATTTTTAAATTACAGATGCCTTCTGCTTGCAAGGCTGCTGAAATGTGTTGAGCGCTGCCTCTCGTCTCCTAACCATGAACAGTTCAAAATCACCAGGGCTGGCTGGATTTGGAATCTTAAAAAACACAACCTGCCACACGGAGAAGAAGATCTCCGTTTTCTTTTCAATCATTTTCATGACAGTGGGAATTTTGTCCAACAGTCTCGCAATAGCAATTCTCATGAAAGCATATCAGAGATTTAGACAGAAGTCCAAAGCCTCCTTTTTGCTTCTTGCAAGTGGCTTGGTCATCACCGATCTCTTTGGCCACCTCATCAATGGAGCCATCGCAGTGTTTGTGTATGCATCGGACAAAGACTGGATTCGGTTTAACCAGTCCAACATTCTTTGCAGTGTTTTTGGCATCTGCATGGTTTTCTTTGGTTTGTGCCCACTTTTCCTGGGCAGCGTAATGGCTGTTGAACGTTGCATTGGAGTCACCAAGCCAATATTTCACTCCACAAAAATGACTTCTAAACATGTGAAAATGATGTTGACTATGGTATGTCTGTTTGCTGTTCTTATAGCTTTGCTGCCTATTCTTAGGTTTAGAGCCTATCAAATTCAAGCATCGAGGACCTGGTGCTTCTATAAAACAGAACATGTTGAGGACTGGGAAGACAGATTTTATCTCTTACTTTTTTCTTCCCTTGGGTTACTGGCCCTTGCTATTTCATTCTTGTGCAATGCTGTCACAGGAATTACCCTCTTAAGGGTCAAATTTAAAAGTCAACAAAGACAAGGCAGATCGCATCATTTTGAAATGATCATTCAGCTCTTGGCTATAATGTGTGTTTCTTGCATTTGCTGGAGTCCATTCCTGGTAAGAGCCTAATGTGTTTGCCAATTTTTAATGCACATCACTGTCTAAAACTTGTACTTTCTATCTCCAGGTTTAAAGGTGCTTTAGCTGCGATAATAGCTCCATTCATGTTTTAATGTATTTATTTTACAGCATGTTGCCTGTGATGTATGTACATTTGCTTCTATATCAAAATTAGTAATTATTCCTTACCTCTGATCATAAGTGAAGTACACTGAGCAAATAAAATGTGTAGCGACTGTGAATACCGGTGCTGTGAAGCAGACAGTGGTAGCAGAAGGGTGATGGAATAGTTTAAAACAAATACTGATCTCATCCAAAAATTCAGTGAAATCTTGGAGTGGCAATTCTATTTAGTCTGTACTGTGGTTCCTGTCAGTTTTTATTTATGCTAGCCTGTTCTTTGTTATTATTGCAGTTTACTGCTACTTGCGAACTATGCTACGGAAGACAACAGTTAAGAACATAAAAATTCTCCATTCCATTAGCAGGGTATTAAGGACTTTGCTTTAGAGTTAGGTAAAAAAAACAGCAGTTGGCAGTAGGTTAATGTAAAAAATTGGTTCAGACCTGATCAAGCTGTGTTTGTAATCCAGACAGATCTCTAGCAAAGCTGCTCTGTGTGCTCAGGGCTTTCTCAGCTGTGCGGGCTGTAACTTAGGGCTCTGTGCTAGTAAGTGCTGTGACTCATCCAAAGCACTCAGTGGTGCTCAGGGTACTGTGTGCTGTCATTGAGTGGTGTCAATGGAAATGGGATTATGATATGGCAAAGGATTTGACAGCTCCTGTGTTATGATGGCTTTTCGAAGGTGTTTAATGATATAAACCGAACTGAAGCTGTTTTAATTTTTTGCTAGGGTGGGAGGGGTTAAGTCACAATTAATATTAAAGCTCAATTTGTATCCTGGATACAGCATCTGATAGTTTTTCTCTGACGTGAACAAGGAGTGAATTTGGTTAGAGTTTACAAAAATAGAAATTTAAATCTGAGATGTGAATAAGATCCAGTCATACCTCACCTCTGGCTTTGGTATAGTGTGGAGGTACCTGAACTGCTTCTAAATAGGATTCCAGCAGCTAGGTACATCTGGCAGATAGCAGCCAATTTACCCGCTGTCACAGATGTGAGGGGGAGCGTTGGGATATGCCTGTGCCTCCCTGAATTGCACAAAAACTGTCACTTGTGTTCAACCGTGACAGAATTTCCCCTGCTTCTCTACTGATTTTTCTAGACTTGCTCTACCACATAGTTGAAATTCAGGTTAGCTTTTGTCAGTGTCCTGATTGCTGAATACACAGCTTAAATAAAGTCATCAGAGCAGTCCAGCAAGCTCATGTAATGACCTTACTTCCAGTAACTTCCAGCACTTCAAAAATGCATTTGGGACAAGACACAGAATGGTTATCAAGAAGAGCAACAGAAAGGGTGGCTTTAATTTTTATGGGTAAACAATATTTTATCCTTCTTTGACATTTATTTTCATACAAAGTAACTTTCCTTAAAGGCTGCAGTTACTTTGCTTGTCAAAAAAAACCAAAACATTGGTATATTTCATTAAAAGAGATATTTCATTTATCCAGCATTTGAAGGAACACTGAGTTGCAAGTATTCAGTTTGCTCTTGGTAGTTTTGGTGATTTCTTATACTTTTCAATTTTCATTTATAAAACCATTTTTAAAAAATGTTGACAATCTTTAATAAAATCACAGTGCTACTTTTCTTATAAGTACTGACCTTCATCTAGGTTGTAGTATACAATGAATTGTTATTCCAGCAGGATTTTTTTTTAGAGCATGGTGGTCTCATCAGCTGGTGATATAGACCAGTGAATGGTTTCTTCCTTAAATTTGGTACTTGGTAGCTTTTGAGAATGGGTTGCAGAGGAAAGTGATGCACAAGCAATTCTGGTCTATTCATCTGGTGTTGTATAAATTTCACGGTGCAAATCTCTCACGCTTTCTGTGCATTGTGAGCTCTCAGTGCTTTGCTCCTACATTGCTTGAACTGAGGTGCACCAAACTATCACCAAAGTCAAACCATCAGTATGGAAAAGAGTTTTGCACTGTAAGCAAATAAATGTGAGAAATGAGAAGTTTAAAAATTCAGTGTAAGAAGGGATTTAGTTCTTGGAAGTAAGTTTCAATGAAGTGAACAATTAATCCGTTAGGCAGAGAGTTTGGGAAGTGCAACAGGACCTGGTCCTTGGTGTAGACTTAGCTATTGGGATTGCAGAATATACATCAAAATTAACGATCCGAATTACCAACTTTCTCTTCGCTTTGAAAGCATTCTGCTGAGAAATCACCAAGAGAATTGCAAGCACGATGTTGATGTAGCAAGCTTCATTGAACAGCAGTGAAGCATGCAGATTGAGTGGAATAAAGTTTTGCTAAGAATGTACTGCTAAAGCAATGCAAGGAAGAGATCCAGAATTTATCAAGGTGTATGATTTATGGTGAATTGATGATTCAAACCCGAAACATCTCAGGGCTTTTAATTTGTGAAATAATGCCTACAAAAGTTTATCTTGATATAAATAGATTCAGGCGTCCATAAATGAAATTATTCGACAAAATATCTAATTACGTGTTTGTTTTGTATTCATTTCCTTGTTTAATTTTTTCTTAAGGTGAAATCTAGAAGTCAGTGTCAGTCTTGGAAATTAAGAATTTTGCCCATTCCCTCTGACCTGTGGGGTGTATATGATAAAATGTTATTTGAGAGTGACTCATCCCTGTCTAAACCAAAGCAACTAGAAACCAAACAATAATTTTAAAGAGAAGGCAGAGGAAGGTGATATAATTTATGCCACATGTGGTTTGCAAATACAAGGATTGGGATTTATTCAGAGTGATTCGCCATCTGACAGGGGTTTATTTTGTTTATTTTTCTTCTGTTTTCAATCTAGTCTGGTGTTACGTCAATTGTCATATATGCGTGGATAACAAAAGTCTATCCAATATTGTAATCTGGTGCAGATTTACTTTATTGCTGCATTTATATATATATATATATATATACATAAATATATATATATATATATTTCAAGTGGAGTTATGTATTCAGTCACTGTCCTTTGTTCAAATCTCCCTTAAAAGGCATTAGACCCATCACCCTTCACAGTGTCTGGTGTGAAAATAAGCTTGCGAAAAACAGGTGCGTATACAAAAAATACATGATATTATAATCTGTCACCACCTCCATTTTAAGACACCTGGAGATCTGAAGCGTTTTGCAGAAACGGACTGTGGTTTGGCTGGGACTGTTGTACAGGGATTTTCTTCTGATTTCTTTTGTGAAGATCTCTTTTTTCTTCTTTGCTTCTCAAAAGTGGGAGGCTTTTACAAGTTCTCTGCAACTGTGTAGGAATCCTTCCATAAGGGAGTGAGGGGAAGAAGGAATTTATCATTTAAGCAACGTTATTCCTTAAATTCCTCCATAATTCTTAAGTATAGACAGCAAGGGTTCTGTTGGCTGGGAGTTTTCAACCTGCTTATTCCTCTGTTGGGAAACATTTATATTCTTTTGAGGAGCTGAAAGGGTGAGGAAACTGACACAGACGAACAAGTGAAATTCATGAGTTTTCCAATAATCTGTGTGGTCAGTGATTCAGAGAGGCACATTTATTCTTACAATCCAAATAATTTTGTTCTGTGATGGGTAATTCCAGGAATATATGTTCTGAAGATAGTAACATTGACTTCTATGTGTAATAAGTCATCGTTTTTCATCCTTGCTTGTCTTAGGATATGTGAATTTTGTTGGATAAATTTGGTCCCAAGGGCTTGGATTCTCAAAGCACATAGCTGGGCTGGAGCATTTTGTGACAAGCACTGCTGATGGCATAAATTGTTTTATAAAGCTGGCCTGCCATGAAACAGCTTGGCTTTGGAGCTATGTTCATTTGAGCAGATCCTGACTTCAGTACATCAGGTTCTCTGGGGCTCAAGGGATAGACACATTTTAAATTCTATTTCTGTGGAAGCAAAGTGATCTTCCTGTAATTATGGACTGGAGGGGTTTATTTCACAGAGAATTTGTCTGCAGGAGCAAATTATGATATGGAGAAAAGTCTAATCCTTTTCATGTGTGAAACATGTCTTAGCATGCAAAAAGTACTGTTACATTTAAATTAATCTTCTTAAGATCTTTTTTTTCCATACAGAAAATAGCCAGTACTGTTTTCTTCTTCTTCGTTTTTTGAAAAGATCTCAGCTGTTTATTTCATGTAATTAAATCCACTCTTGTTCAGCTGCTATTTTTACTACCTCGGTTAATTTCTAGCACGCCTCATGTCATTTCTTCCCTTTCCAATTTGTTATTTTAATTGTGTCTGAACTCTGACTTGGTGTCCTCCAAATGCAGTGAGGCTCAATGGCTGGTTTTTCTGCATCTAGGGCTGCACTTAGCTTCCAGATTGTTGAATCAGTACAACCAGAATTCTGGTCTTAGTGGTCCTCCAGTGGAAACACTGCTTGAGGAGGTGAGAGGGGCAGTGCTGTGCTGAAGGGGTGGCTCTTGGTGCAATATCCTTACCCTGGCCTCTGACACAGTTGTTCCACTGGATATTTCAGGTGCTGAGGCAACCTCACGGTTGGTATGTGATAAAGGAAGTTGGTGGATTGCAGGCTTTACAGTAATTAAATTCTAGGCCATGTTGTTGCATGTAATAGAAGGCACTTTTCTGTAGAAGGCAATCCTCTGTGCATGTCATTTTCATGTTTTTGGATGTGTACTCACATATATACATGCACAACAACACTTTGCCAGGAGTTTATACTCAAGTTGCACTTGAGGAGCCTTAATGTATTCTTTCGTAAGCTGTCTGATTTTCCTTTCCACTAATGTATGCTTATATGTGCAAGGGGGATCGTTTATATGGGCTCATTACTTTATTAGCACTGTTTGTTTGCCTTCAAATTTTGTTGGTTACTTAAGAACTTAAGTTACTTAAAAGTTCTCCTGTGCTCTCTGGCTGGTGATTTTTGTAGTTAGAAAAGGCAGCAGATACAAGTCCCAGGATGCTGGTCCACATCTCACCAGTGGGGCCCTTGTAGTTGAATGCAGGGCAGCCTCCTGGCTCTCCTGCGTGGCTGCTTGGCCACAGCCACTGCTAATGGGTGTTGCCAGTCAAAGCTGCAGCCAGCATGAGCTTGCTTGCTGCACAGGCAACATGAATCTTAGAATCATGGAATGACTTAAGTTGGAAGGGACCTTAAAGGCCTGTTTCAACCCCCTGCTGTGGGCTGGGTGCCCCTAACAAGATCAGGCTGCCCAGTACCCCATCTAGCCTGGCCTTGGGCACCTCCAGGGATGGGGCAACCACAACTGACACTCAGGGTTGCATTGCTGAAGTGTTGCTATGCCATTCCTAACATTCATTGTAGGCTGAAAGATATTGTGAAATAAATTGCTGACTTTAGAGATTAATGAGATTGAGAGGAAAAGAACACTGATTTCGGGTAAGTAATGCTCAAATGAGTAAGCCCACCTAAAATAATGCTGAATTTCAAAGACACTCTTTTACTGTTCAGAATCATTCTGTTCGTGTTTTCACCTTTTGCAGTTTGTAGAGCTCTTAATGTCTTTGCCTTTCTGAGAAATATGATTCATTTTTTAAAAATGTTTTCTACTGTGGGCCAGGGCTTAGTTTATCATAGGCTACTTAGAAAGTCTCTATTAAATGTGGCTGTTTGTAATGCAAATGTAAATGTTTGCCTCCCTCTCACAGAAGTCAGGCAGTTGAGCAGTTCTCAACAGTAAAGAAGAAATGAACAGTAGTCAGCATATTGTCTTGTGGTAGGGATGGGAACCAGAAACGAAAGAAGATCTGAGGCTGATAGGTTGTCCTCTACCAGTAAAGACTGGAAGAAGCATAATTGTAGTTTTTGTTATTTTTGTTTACTCGTGCTGTTTGGAAATACTTATGTAAAGCCTTTTTCTAAAGATGCAGTGCCACCAGGATGCAATGAGTTTACTTAGCTTTGGAGAGGTTAAGTAGGGTAGGCAGAATTCCATCATTGCATTTTCAAAATAATGTGCTACTGTTTTTCTTTCAAAATTGCTTGCCACTTGATTTTTAAATTTGAATTTTAACTATAAAATTAAGCCATAATTGTCTATAAGTTGAAACAATATTTAATTCCAGATAGATGTCAGTGGCTATCACAGAAAATTTTGATTTTTTTTTTTCAGCTTTGAAGTTACCATTCAAATTCTGAAAACCTAAACCAAGTTACTATACTTAACCTCCCCTCCTTTGTTCAATTGGCATGCTGTGATAGATATAGAAAGCTTGAGGTACTTTCCAATTTTGTTTGATAGAAGTGGACTCTCCCTGTTTCCTAGGTATTACACTTATTCAGGCCTTTTTTGCTTGAAAATACCGTGCACTGCATAACCGTTTTTGGAAAATGTCATACACTGCATAACCATTTTTGGATTGTTATTTTAGGAAAGATCTTTTTTCTGTCTATCAGAAGCCTTTAAATGGTAACCTTGTGGAAAAGTCTCAGGGACAAATATACTTGCATAGAGTAACTCCAGAAACTTACCAGGTTTCACAGGACGGACTACTGTGTGCAATAAACATTCATATATTTTGTAAGATAATCATTGTGTTATTATGGTGTTAATTCCTATTTATAATCACTATGAACAATACTACTTTTTAACAGAAGGTACTTATCTCTGTAGTGCAGAATCTGTTAATGTCTGAGAGAATACTTTGGTTCCATGTCTGGGAAATAGTCTGTTTAAAATAGAGCAATTTTAATTCTGTTTTTTTCATTTTTGTTTCATCTGCTTTTAAGACTTACATTTTACATTTAAATAATCAGGAATTGAGGAATTACAGCTGTTTACTTGGGTTATAAACTCCTGTAGGAATGAGGGGTTCTGCTTATTGTATGCATGTACAGTGTGGAGCAGAACAGGAGCACATCACCATACTGGGATCTGTGAATGCTTCTCTTAGAAATCATAATGATCAGGTAGCAGAACATTGCCAAAATGACACTGCACAGGCAGTTATGGTGAAGTTTTGGTAGATGCGGTTAATTTTTTTCAGATTAATTCTCGTATTGGATGAGATGAAATAGCTCAGGAGGAGAACCTGAGTTGTGCTGTAGGCAATACACCACCTCTTGCTGAAGGATACTTCTTATCTACTGCAGACAGCAGGAGAGAGGTGGAGAGTAAGCTTCTTCGTAGGAGCTCCTCTTAATGAGCTGTGTGAAGACCTGTGTGTGTCAAACTGCAGGTTTCAGCATTGGAGCTGTTTCTGCACGATTGTCTGTAGGAGGCTGAATAGTGCCTCAATACTAAACTCCCAGAAATCAAGAATCACTTTCTCATTGGAGAACCAGAACTTAATGTCTGATCTCCAGCTGCTTGCTCTCTTGCACCTGTGTGCTGCCAGCACTCCCATCCACCTGAGTGCACGGAATGGTGTTAAAAGAGTCCATACAAGTGGTAGCACTTTGTTGTACGATTTACAGTGTATTAGTGTGTTAGAAATAAAAGCGAATCTATGTAATAGTCACTTATGTTACCAGGAGTGTGGGTTTGCATAAGTACTAAGAAATAAATCACTCTTAAGTGGAGATTTGATTTCCACTCCACCTAAAAGGTCATCCATCTGCACACTAGTCCCTTCTAATTTATTTGCCAACCCTAGAAATAAAAATATTTTAAATTAAATATACCAATTTTGTAAATTTATTATAAATTTATTAGCTCTGATAGCTCAGTTCATAGCTTCTGAGTGCACTTCTCCCGAGTGATATATAGAATAAGTTACTTTAATAAGGGAACGCTTCACACCTTCCTTTGCCTCCAGCCAGATCTGTAAATACAGCAAATCAGATAGCATGAAGTCATGAAGTAACTTGTATTCCAGTCCATATTTTAAAATGATCTCATTTTTTCTTTACTATATAATTGTATGTATGGTAAACATAAACACACATAAAATGTAGCTACAAATTAACGTATTTTTTTCCTATGCTCATGTTATCAGTGCTATAGTTTCTCAGGACACTAAATAGGAGGTCTGACTCCTTTGATAGATAATAGGTTCATTACTATTTTTAGTCTGGTCATTACTTGGGGCCTTGTGGGCATGTTGCGCATCAGTGTCATCTGCGTTCTAGAGGAGATGGAGAAGCTACCATGTGTCATGACTTACTCAGGGTGGAATTCTTCTCCCTTTTTTCCTGCTTCTAATATGTGTGGGTATCTGTCATTTCAGTTGTATCTGCCTTGAAAGCCTGTGAAGGCCTGCATATATGTCCCAATCTTCTGAGGTCAAGGAGTGAATTGTCCAGGGAATCCTTGGAGAATTCCGCCTAATTCTTGGGTTCTTAGGCAGACGTAGCAAATCTGAGAGAATGACAAACATGACAACCAGCAGTTTCTGCAGCCTTTATAGAATTACATGTTTCTGCTCTTGAAGAAGTGAGAGGTTTGCCTCTGGTTGGTAGTAGGTGATGAATCTATGTTGCATCTTTTCTCCTATGTGTAAATCCAGTGGAGGATAACTTTAGTAATGAAGTGGCATGAATGTGGTGGTAATTGGAAAGGCAGTCTACTTCCAAGGCATTCATTTGATCTCTTGCATAACAGTAATTAAATGCTGAGTTTATCGTATAGTTATGGGCCTTTGCAGCTCCTTTCACCTCTTCCAGATTGTCTGTATATAGTCCCTTTTTTCTCTGTTCTCACAGTTGTCTCCCTCCTCCCAGTATTATGTGTTTCTTGTGATTCTTTATTTGGGCATTTGTATTAGTCAGTGAAGTTATATTGCTTCTGTGGAAATCAGAGTATTTATTTAATCAATTAAAAATGTGATTATTTTCCAAGTGACTGTGAAAGTGTGCAAGCAAATCCAATACAAAAGAAGTGATATACTAACTTCTGGCTATGAAGGTTTTCCCAGCTGTCTCCCTTGGAAGAGGGGATGAATCCTGAATATGTATAGTTCTTACATCTTTAAATACTTATTTTGCTATATTGTGTTTCTCAGGATGGTCCTTATTATAAATACTCTATTGTTTTCTGGTCCTGAGAGATCTCACTGTTGTTCTTTAAGTTTCAGCATTGCTGGCTAAAAAATATTTTCATTTTATCTGTAAAATTAATTTTCCATGCAAAAGATTTTTGTTATGTGCCTTGTTAGGCAGCAACACAGTCTATGCATTTTCAGTATGAAGTGAGTCATCTGCTGTTTTCAGTGCTAAACTCTTCTCTATCCATATCTATTGTTCTTTCAGTTCAAATAAGTTAATCAATTAAGCTGCTAGAGTAATTATACTGTCAGCTAGCTGAACAAAAGTCTGTGTAATTTTGAGGGGGAGAAGAAGAGAAGGAAAAAGAGACCATCAGTCCAATATCGAAATATTTGGATTCTTTCAAAGAAACAAAAAGAAACAACCTGGAATGTTTTGTTCAAGGCCAAGCTGAGTGTAGGTTCCGGTAGGTACTCTTCAAGTGGAAAGCTGACAGAAAATAAAACCTCTGGTTTTAGTTTTAGTTAGTGCTTGCTAGCATGTGCACACCAAAAACATTGCATTTCTGCCTTACAGAGAGCATGATAAAGCCAGAGGCAGTTAAGATATAAATGGTGAGTATAATGTTACAGCACTCTACGTTTTGTTCAGTAATTTTGATAAATTCTTGCATATATAAAAATGTCATCACAAATGATGCTTCCAAATGTTTGTTCAGAAAGTATATTGCCATGCATAAACATTTTGCCTGGAGCTGTAAAAACACAGATGGTGAAAATATCCCCCTGGCTCTAATGGCACAGTAATAGAGTGCAATAGACTGTAAATCCTCTGCAGACCTGAGCCTGCTTGAGAGAAGCAGAAAGCCCAGAAGAACTGATTGGCCTCAGCGAGGAGTAGTTATCTGGCAAGGTCATGCGGTGTTGTCTGTGTGCTGCAAGACTGTGGTCCTTTGGTGTTTAGTTGCGGTGAGGTCTGACCTACCAGTTTTCAAGGGTGGTTTTGATCTTGCCAGAAGAAGAGATACTCACATTCATGAGGCAGTGTCATTGACCTTTGAAGAATTACCTGATGATACGATCAACTGAGTTTGAGAAAGAAAGATTTGAAATTACGTTCACAGGCTTCATACAAAATGTTGCATTCTGTTTTGCAGAATGACAGAATCGTAGGGGTTTGAAGGGACCTGTGAATATTATCTAATCCAGCCTCCACTCTGAGCTCTGAGTGTCTTTTCCTTTACAGTACCCAAAAGGCTTACATAGCTCCGTGTTAGAGATGGTAAATATGGAGCACACGGAGGCTAAATAAGCAGCCACAGAAGGTTTTGTAACTTCAGCTACCTCTGGTCCAGATCTTTTCAGATTCTATCTCCTCCTCATTTGTGTCCTGCCTTTCCCATAGAAGACTGTGACTCTGGCAGGGAAGATGTCTTGGACTGCGTTTATCAGAATGCTAAATAAACAGGAATGGTTAAGAATGTGTAACATGGCAGGTAGTTGTCACCTTTCTTGATTTATGTGTGGTAGATTGGAACTTGATTTCAAGAGGCAGACACAGATTTTCCCCCAGCTGAATAATGAGGCAGTGGATCCATTATTAATTTAAAATGACATTATAGGTTTGGGGTTTTTTTTTTTTTGACAGAATATATGGCAGAAAAAGAGAATCCCTCATCTTCTGCTTGCGAAGAGCTGATTCTGCAAAACTTTACACGTGGAGGGAAAAATAAAATGAAGCATACTCAGCTTTGTTGCAACAAATACTCAGTTTATGTACTGCAGTATTTATGAAACTATGCATGCAATCTGCTCAGTTTTTCTTCTTGCTGTTTTTAGGTCATACAAAATTGTACATCAAATGTACATGGAATTTTGATTTCCTACTTTCTCTCTTCCTCTCCTTTGCATTTATTTTCTTAGTTTGTCCTTAGAGAGTATTATAGAGAATATTATAAATTATTGTCTTCTAATCAGATCTTACCTACAGCAAACTGCAACTTCTTTAAAGTGTATTTGAACAATGGAAGTTTCAAAAACTTCCAGAAGTTAAAAATAATGAAATAGAAATATTTTTTTGTATCCATAGAGAGCAACATAGTCCATAGAATACTACCATGTATCCAGTGTGGTTTAGGAGGAGAGGATTTGCATGTTGGATTCAACATAAGCATCCATGACAGTGACAAAATATAACAAGTCTGTAAATACTGAAAAAAAAACATGGACTTCCTTACCTTGATGGAAATTTTCATAAATGCTTTCAGTAGAATCCTAAAGAAGAAGTTTAGGAAGGTCTGTAAGGCTCCTACAAAGAAATGGAGACTAAAGGTTGACCTACAGGGGAAGAGAATTTCTGATGTTTGTTTACAAACAAGAGAATTTGCCTGTCTGCTCTGCTTTCCACACCAGTGCTTTGATGTCAGACTTTTATCTGGCTTCCTGAAGTTAAGGATAGAACCTGTTTTTAGAGTTTACGAGCTGAAATGCATCAAAGTAATACTAAAGGTTGCCTTATTTCCTAACTAGCGTTAGAGTCTGCTTCTTGTTTTGACTGACTGTCCTTCAGTCCTAACAGGAATGTAACTGATCAGCACTGCCATTTAGCTTGTTAGTTACTCTCATCTAATTGAGATCCAATTGGAAGGGAGATTAAAGACATGCTGTTTATATTTGGAGAGTAGTGTGAAGCTCTGAAGCTAGCTGCTTATTTATTTATTTATTTATTTATTTATTTTCTTGCACTGAGCTCTGTACCTAAAGGAAATGACAATTCTCTAATGCTAAATGAAAGATACAGTTGTGGATGTCAACAATTTCCACATGTTTTTAAAACTTTTTCATGTGACATTTTGGATTCTGAAAAGTAAGCTTTATTTGCTGTGAAATGTAAAATTGGAAAAAATAATGGAGAAGTTTAATGTATTGTGTCTAGTTTGTGCTTGACATAAGTTTGGATTTGTCTGTATTTCTTTTTGTGTACAGGGAACTCTTGTGTTGTAACTTAAACCAGCACATGAGTCAGAGAAACTTTGTTTAAAAAGTCAGTGTTTTTAACTAATGCTTTTAGAGTTATTTTCCTAAAGAACGTTTGAACTGTATTGGTTATATCAAGTAATACTTTCATTTTTTCATAAGCCTGGGAGACATATTACAGCTGCATCCATATAAGTATTGTGTAACTCAGCAAAATACTATTTGGATTTTCACATTACTAAATATGTTAGAAAATGTCATGAGTTACATTTCTTATTTACCAGCTGAGGATTAATTTTTTGAGTCATGCTGCTGAATCTGCAAGGCTATTAAAATCAGTTGTATAGATCAAAGGCAACCAGATAGGATACCGTCATAGATTCATAGAATCATAAGGGTTGGAAAAGACCTACAGGATCATCCAGTCCAATCATGTTGCGTTTACTTCTTCCTCCCTGGCTACAGGCAACAGAATTCCTTTATCATATTAACCTGATAGACCTGCAGGAAAGGAAAAAAAGCTAATTGTTCTTTGAACCAGTTTCTCAGCTCGGACCTAATTATTGAGCAATATTAGCCAAACAAGAATAAAATTGACCCTTCTGTGCCTTCAGAGGAGGTCTTGCTCCCATAAGTAAGCATTGTATCAATCTCTGATTCCAGTTCCTGAGCTGGAGACTTGTGTCAGTTGTGACATGACTTTCTCATACCTATGAAGCAAAAACAGACCGTGTGAGGTTTTGATTCAACTGAAAACTTTAAGGGATGGTAGTGCATGAGGCCTTCTAACTGTCCATGATTTCAAAATGATTTGAATTTAAAATTAAATAAGGATGAATATTAAAGTGTGATAGTAATAATTTATTATGAACTTAGTCTATGTTTTTCTCTTTGTCCTCTGTTGGTGTACGGTTGGTTTCATATACCTGAAGCCTTCTTACATGTTGTCTTAGGTATGAAAGAGCTCCCTGAGCAGTGTAGACTGTTTAGAGGAGTGGATTTTTTCAATTCATACCCAGAGATGAGTTGATGGAGCCATCTCTGTCACTGCTGCTATTCTGCCACATGTGTTTTAGGATAAAAATACTTAGGATTATCTTGTGCTTGGAGCTGGACTGAGATTCTTACTCCAGGCTTGTATACAATTCTCGGTCTCACAGATCTTCAAAAAGTTGGTATATTGCTTTATGATGGCTTTAGTTATCCCACCTCCCGTTTCCCCCTTCCCCCCCCCCCCAAAAAAAAAGGATATAGTTTCTTATTTCTGAATAACACTCCCAAATAATTTAAGAAAATTCTTAGTTTATGAAACAAAATCTGTAGATAACATTTTATCTCAATACTTCCAATACTAGTAATCACAGCTGACTTGCTTAAGCATTTGGCTATGTGCACAAGCTGTACCTTCTATTTGCTACTTGTACTTGTACTCAAATGCATTATTCTATGTACATCCAGTGTTCATAAGGCATAACTTAAATGTTCCAGATGAAGCTCATCCAAGTATCAAAATTAAGTATCACATTTCCTGATTGTTAGATAGTTAAGGACATCCATTATCCAGACAGTTACTTAGTGTTTAGGCAGCAAGTTGAACAACAAATTAGTTTATTCACTTAGAAGTTATTAATGCTAAATAGAAAGGAATCTCTCAAGTTTGCTAGACATGTAAGAAAATGACAGTTTTTCAAAATACAGATGCAGCTACTCTTCTTAAGTGACCACCTCTGCTGCCTTTTTTTTTTTTTTTTTTTTCCTGGGCATAGAATTCATTTGAATTTAGCATTTATTAACTTTGCAGAATAAGAGAGAAGAACAAATGGAGTTTGGAAGTACTCACAGAAACATCAAGAAGCAAATTAGGAAGCTGTATATCTGTATTAAGCCAAACATGCTATATATCAGATAAGAATGTTGGTCTGAACTCTGTTGTGTTGTCCTTTGCTGCCAGTTCTACTTACACGAATAAGGAGTACTCCATCTGAATTTGGCTTGTATTGGACCTCTAATAAATAAAATGTTGGACTGTCTTGAGAAAATGTCCCGTGCAAAAGTCAAACGACTTGTCTAAGTTTGGGTGGGCTGCTGATGTCAGAGAGGAATGCACCCAACAGTTGTGGGGTGAAAGGCAGATTCAGTAAACTGACTTGCAGTTATTTGTGTTGGCATGGTGCTCAGACATTCCTCCCCTTCCGCTCACTGGTTCCCATCTGTGCTTCTGCCAGTCTTACCAGCTTCTCTAGGAATGTTCCTGTGGGTTCTCCTCTCTGCTCCCACAGTTGTCCATGCAGAAACTCTTAACCAAATGCCTAGCCAAGCAAGTACAGTCACCTTTTATGCATTCACTGTTTTGCATGGCAGTTTATCCCCAGGTGTGGTGACCTGCAAGATGCAGACTGGGCCTAGCAGTACTGAGAATTATCTTGAAGAAGTAAAATGGGTTTGCTAGAATATTGAGCAGTAGCTTGTTTCTCTTCATTCATTTTTTTTTTTTTAATGATGTATCTTTGTGAAAATAGGACTCTGCACTTGTACAGACTGACCCTACCCCTCATCACTCAATAAATCAGTGTGCTCATGGCATCAGCTGCAAAATATCTCTTTTCTTAGTTACTTAACTGTATCACTTTAAATGCTTTGGAACTGAAAGCTGTACAGTGTTTCATCTTTCTACCAAAAAAGTCTTCATGTGCTTTTAACATTAATAACAGAGAGAGATAATTTACCATCCTCTGTCACATTCCTGGCTTTATACAGTCAGGCTTTCTTCACACAGGAACTCAGGTTACAAAACCTCAGTGGCGGAAAGCCTACAGAGGTCTCTGCAGGGCAGGAACTCCAACACTGTATGTTTCAGTTGGGCTGCTGATTCAACGCTTAGGCTGCAACCCTGCAAGGCTGGAGGCCAGCTGTGTTGGGCTTGTGTGCCCATTGGGTATCCTTTGCCAGAAGTAATCCTGTCGTGCTGGACTGAGAAAGTAAATGGTAGTGGGTGGCTGTCCATGTGCAGCACTTCCTTTGTCTTTGCAGGCAAATGAGACCCTCAGCAGCTGTGTTGGCAAGAGGAAGGGTATTGGTGGCCTTTATCACTATGGCTTAAATTTTCCTAGAAACTTAACCTCTTATTTCTCTTACATCTCTAGGGTAAATAAATTATATTCTGTTGTGATTTCATTGTGATGAAATCAATGTGCTGTGTTCTTTATGCAGACTTTCACTTTGAAGGTATAAAAAAGTAAATACTCTTTGTAAAAATGTTTTGTTCTAATGATGTCCTCTATCCTTTAAAAAATGCAGCTCGGGAATGGTCTTGTCATGCCTCGTTAGCTTAGGTTCTGGTTAATTTTTTACTCCTTGCTCAAATCAATTTCTGGTCACCATTTAAGTTTCAGCAGAAGGAGTTCAGCAGAAACACGTGTTAGTCCTATGTAAGACATAGAACAATATTGTTTCTAGAACAATAAATGTTACATGCATGAAGGTATTAACTTTGCAATGGAGATACACTGATGCTTTGAAGATGTGATACTTAATGATACTGTTGAAAATTTCACTCATTTACATGCTCACTTGCTGTATTTTTTTGATGCATAATTTTAAAATGTTTGATTTTCAGGTGTCAATGGCCAGAATTGGGATAAATGCAAGTCATTCAAAGGAGAACTGTGAAACAATACTTTTCGCTCTCCGGATGGCAACATGGAATCAGATTTTAGATCCCTGGGTGTACATTCTTCTCCGGAAAGCCGTACTTAAAAACCTGTACAAGATCACAAGGGGATGTTGTGGCATGCACATCATAAACTTACACATGTGGGAACTCAGCTCCATCAAGAATTCTTTAAAAGTTGCAGCAATATCTGAGTCACCCGTAAGTTCCAAACAAATAAATCTACAGCCGCTCAGCTCGACAGGGCAATAAAATTAAACTTCAACGTATGAAGAGATGATAGAAGCAATGCTCATAGACGGGCAATACTTTGCAATGAATTCTAAGGCTCAGTGGTTTGGCATTTGTTTTAAATTGTGAATGATTTTCTCCTGTTGGTTATCAGTTTGATATTGCTACTCCAGAAGATGCACTTAAATGTTTTAGTTCATTTTGGTGTACGTCCCTGCCAAAACTGGCTGTAGAATGATAAATCTTCATAGATTTCTCCTAGATACTAAAGAGAACAGGGTTCCAAATCCTTTACCTTAGCAGGATTCTTAAAAAAATGTACAGCTGAGAAAATGATCTCTAAGTTTTTTAAAAGGGGTAGCTGCATCTACCAGTGATACTCCCAAAGCCTTTGCAAAGTCATTGCTTCCTGGGATAAAATACACCATCCTTTCCCTAAGGGTATTCTTTGCTTCTAGGCAATTCATTTTCCCATTGGATGTATAAAAGTTGTTTTGTTTGTGGCTAGCTTACTAAACCATCTAGTTTGTTTGGTTCATTGACTTGAACTCTCAGTTAATTACTGCATGAATTTTTGGAAGAGCTGCAAACTTTATCAGCATATGTGTCCCTTCCAATCCCTGGTAAAATAGTAGGTTCCCTGTGGGAACAGAGTTAGAAGCAGATGAGCTCAGCTTGCTTACAGTTACATTTTAGACCTATTGGTGAGTTGTTAGTCTTTTCAGTAAATTTTATTGAAATTAACAGACATAAAGCTGTGGTTAGTCTGTATAAAGAGAAGGGCTTATTTTATTTTATTTTTTTTAGCCCCAAACTGAAGAAAATTCCTTGAAGGGTTTCCCTAATATATAAACATAAGCACTCATAAAGTACCTCTGCTCAATTTGTAAAAGGCCGCACAGGTCTCATGTATAACAGTTGTGTAGGGAACTGCACTGTGAGTGCGGTTTTTATTTGTGAAAACAAACTGCATACTTGATGTTTGCAGGGTCCATGTCTGAAGTGCTGAGTTTTTGAAGGTGTCTGAAAATTTCGAGGACTTTATACAGGAGGCCCTTCACCTCTATTGCTGCTAAAAGAAGCACTGGCTTTTGTGAATGTACTTTGTTTAGAAGCAAAAATGAGAGTATCAGACTTTGTAACAAAAGGATTATTTTAAGATATAACTATTTTATTTTTACCTGTTTAACTTCCAATGATGATGCTGGTGCATTTGGACTAAATAGTTAAAAATTGATTCACCGAGAAGGCAGACTGAGAAACCAAAACTATTCGCAAAGTACCAATTCATGTCGTTTGTGAGAACTGTTTGAGTTGGAAAATAAAAAAAAAAACTCAAAAAGTTTAAATATTTCAATTTTTTTTTTTGTTTTAAAATGGTTAGAAAATTAATGGGTTAAATAAGCTTGTAACGAAATGAAACACTTTCATTTACACTAAGGATTTTTTCTGCAATTTATTTTGCCAATCACAGAAACTACAAAATGTGTACGTATTTGATGCTGGTATAAGCTCAGCACTGTAGCTTCTTGTGAGTTCCACTGAAATCTGGGAGCATTCAGTCAGTGCTCAATTTGGCCTTTTCATTTTGTGGAATGTGATGCCAGTGTATATGTTGACATAACTTATTTGTTCTTGTTTTAGCAGCTGCAGAAAAATGTTGGTCTGTAAATTGTTGAGGTGTTTGATCAGTGAATGAAGCTCATCAATGTTTCATTTTGTTATGTGAGTAAATGTAGCTTGTGTAGTTCATACTGGTTGACTTGTAAAACAGGAAAAGTTTATATGTATATGTGATCTCTAATATTTTGTGAACTATTGGAACTGTTGTAAATTGCAGAGCTTCATTAAAGTTATCAAACCATATCTTGAGAGTTACAATATTTTTGCACAACAGAAGGGAACCTAAGTTACGAAAGTGAGCCTTATTACAACCCCCCTGAATTCAAACTGACCAGTGCCATTCACATCCATGACATCAGTGTGAAGGTAGTGAAGAGGACAGTGAGGATACAAATAATAGGTCTGAATGTTCATAGCCCTGCGTAATCAGCGGTCTAAGGCAGACTAGGTCAAGTTCTGATGATCCATGCTTAGAAAATGCAAGTAGAAGTGTTTGTATTCAAGTAGCTGCCAACACTGTTACACAGATACTGATTAGTTTCACATGCACTGCAAGTCCTGAAAAAAATACGTTCGTTTTGCTGTTACTATTTTGTCTTGTCCATTGGCAGCTCAGGATGCAGCCACCCATGAGTCTGTTACCTCTGAAAGAGATTTGATTACCATTGTGTTTGGTCTCAGAGGAGATGTGCTGTGTTGTATGACTTGCAAATTATATGTTTTATAAAATATAAGATTATAGGAAAAAAACCAACAACAAAAACCAGGACACCTTCCCAGTAGGATCCAAGCATGCTCAGGCAGGAAGAACAGGGCAGGCTGCCTTGTGCTGTGCCACTGAACTCTGCAGAGGCTGGCTGCCTGCTCTCTGCTGGGCAGCAATTAGTGCCTCCAGAGCAGGCAGGGGCAGTCTGGTGGGTTGAAAGTGAATCTCGTTTCTGATTAATGACTGAGGAAATCTTCAGGGTGGGAGAATGGGAGAATATTATAATCTAATAGGGAGCTTAAGAAAGGGCAGGCTGTATAATGAGGCAAGTAATCCTAAAACAAGGTCCCAGCCTAGTCTGAAACTGCCTGCTGAAGCAAAGAAGGCCTCAGTAACAACTTGCTCATCACTGGGATTAGGCAATGACCTGTGGTTTGTTATCTGTATACAAAGAAAGAAAACGAGGTTCAGTGTTGTTTTTCAAAAACCTGATTCTTGAGGAAAAGTGTCTTTCTATTACTTGTGTGGGCTTTTGGCTGTTTTTTTTTTTCCTTGTTTTTTTTTTTAAAGATATTTGTAGAATTAAAAATTTATTTTCTTGTTACTTTAGTCTGACTCGTTAGGAATGAGTTAATTTTAATACTTGCTAAGAACTCCTAAATGCTGACAGTGTAATGCTGTTACAAAGATGGAGGAAGGAGGGGCTATTTTATAAGGGTTGCATCCTGTTTTCTTGAGATAACTGTGAACCCACTACTTTGTGATATAGAATGACTTCAAGGAAAAAAGGTAATTGCAAGTTCCATTACCCATTGTCCAAAAGATGATTTCAGTTTGATTTTTGTTTCTCACTTCTCTAGACAGTTATCTGATAATAAGTCACATTAATCTCCCTTATGCTGGGAGTTTTGGCCATGACAGTAGCTAGTGCACGATTTCTGTGTCCTTATATCAACTTGTTAGATTTTTTCACCATATTTTATTCACCCTGTCCTCTTGAGGAGCAAGATAGAGAGAGCAGCAATGTTAGAGCAGAGCCATCTACCACCACACATGGTAAGTAGTAACCTGTATTTTTTTATCACTTTTTCTTCTCTTTAATAGTGTCTGCTGAATTGAAAAGATTTCTGATCTGGTCCTTAGTACAGCTTGTGCTCCATTTTTATGTAGAGCATAAGCATACATTCATGGCCCACGCTTCTGTATTTAGGTAACTTAAATGCTTTGGATGAATACAAACTGTTAATAGCAGGATTCCCATTCTAAGATCTGAGCTACAGAGCTCATAGCCTAAAAATTTTTTAGAGATGATTTCTATTTAGAAGGGATAGGTGGTGCAATTGAGGAATATACCTGTATATGCCTGATGGAAACCCAGGGACCTGATTTTAGAGCCTCAATGTTTTGCGAAACTTAGAACATTAGGTCTTACTCAGTACAATCTATTCATAAGAAATGAGAAAAACAAGCATTAAAAACACACAAATACCAAGCATCTACTCAATTACAATTGCTTTGCAGGCATTCTGTCATAATAAATCTAACTTTCCTGTGGGGAAGAAGACTCCTGGTGGACATTTCAGCAACTCCAGATAGTGAGACTTTGAGAATGTGTCTATGTACCTCACTTCTTTCTTTTTTCCCAATGTCTACTGTAAACAATGTGATATCTGAAGTGATGGAACAACGGTTAAATATGAAAAATACCATTTCAGATGCATTTTTTCAAGAAAGTGTATGTAGTTATGGTAAGTTATAGAGTGTTATAGATAAAATCAGGGTTTTCCTTCTTAGTAAAACTGCAATGGAGTCTTTTTTTTTTTTTTTAGGAAAAACATCTTGTGATCTCAGGAACATAAACATGCATCTGTCTAGCTGTTTAATTTCAGCTCCATGGTTGCAAAATAAATACTAGCTACAAAAGTTTGCAAAGATAATTCCATTTCTTTCTTTATTTTTTCTTTCCTTCTTTTTTCTAATTTACTGCCAGTAGTAGTTTGACAAGTTAAAATACTTGAGGCTAAAATTTGTTATCAGAAAAGCATCCCTAACAAATAGCTATAATTCCCAGCAAATGTTTGTGGTTTAACTTTCTTCTGAAACCAACATAAGAAAAATACTTTACGTTCCATTATCATCAGCTATAAATTAATATAAATGTAATCAGAAAAAAATCATTACATTACATGTTGCAGTGGTATTTTTCCTTCAGATGCACTGACAACAGCGGTGTAGAAGTGATGGCTCCAACAGGAAAACTATCATGCCAAAACAGCCAGTATTCTATAGTGATTTTTTTGCAAAATCATCTATACAAGTGATAAAGTCTAAATTCTATATCAAGTTTTATTTTTTTCTTTTTTATAATACCTAACAAACAGTGACTTCTAATTTTTAAGGTGCCTTACTTTTCAACTATTAAGTTCCCCAAGTGCCTGAACTTGTAAACAGTCATGAGGGGAAAACGAGGAAGGCAGAACTTTAATCCATGATTACCTGAACTGATTCAACACCCACTTCCTAAAATGGCGACCCAATATCTGCGTTGAAGATGTTCTGGTCTGCCAAAACCAGTGAGACAGCCTAGATCAAGGAAGGAACATGGCTCTGCAGTGCATGGCCGGAGTGCTCACCCCTCAACAGGAAACTGTGCTGAGCCCTAGGGTCCATTTGTTACTTAACTCATGCCAGACAAATCCATTGGTGAACATGAGGTCTTGATGCATTCATGTGATTTGAACTTCTTATTTGCTCCTTTTGGCCTCTGATGTTCTTCCACTGCACCAGACACCCTTGCTTGTTCCATCTTGGCTCTTACCAGTGGAGGGCAAGAATGTTTTTGCCATGGTATTTAGTTCCAGGATGCAGTACCATGAAGTTTCAAACGCACAAAGTGCTTAAAAGCTTGCTCTGAATTGGGAGGTGGACATGTTGATCACCAGGATCACTTCTAACTTATACTATTTCACGTTTTTTGCACATATTCTCAGCTGCATGTCCCCATTCAGGTTCATCATCAGCACAGCTTATTCTCACATCTGTGTATATGTCTGATGAAACAGGATCTTGAGTTGCTGGTTTTATTCTGTCAACAGATTTGTTACTTCTGACAAAAAAGTTGGTGCACTCCATAAAGATCTGTTGTCTGAAGTTCTTATTCTTCAAGCCTACAGCCTACTGTGGGAGATCAGCAGGTATCTCTTTTAATTTCAGTTTTAAATGATCCAAAGTGAATATCTTTTTGATTGCACATCCAAGTTCTGAAAACATAACAGAGGCCACTAGAATCATTCAGTTATGATTTTGCCTCGTTTTCCAGAAAATAAGGGTATTTTTAAGGGAACATGATAGCAATTTTATGTGTTATAAAGTACAATAACTTTCTTCAGATTTATCTCTCCCAAATGTGCCCACATTTTATGTGCTTCTTTGTGAATATGTTTAATCAGGAGATAATTTCTACTGTTATGTTATGGTTGGTAGAATCATTAACCAGCAGACTAGTAGCGCTTGGAAAGGCAGTGGTGAAAACTGCAACTTGTCTTCTCACTGAGATCTTTGTAAAATAGTCCTTTAGCATTTCATTTAAAACACTGGAGGTGTCTAAAATTGACAAGATATAAATAGCATCTTACTATTGCAGTGATCCTCTGCCTCCACTTTTGCAGAAACGTCGTGCAAGGCCTCACGTTATGCAAATTGCAAGAGATCTTTGTCAAGGTACAAAGATGTACAAGAAAAAAATGCAATAACTTTTCAAGTAAAATCATTTAGGTTAAAATAGAAATTTTAAAATAAACTACATAAAAGGAATGACCGCTTTTCATTATTTTCTGCTGTTTGAAGTCTGCAATATCAAAGAATCATAGTTGCAGGGATATGCTTTTTCTGTCATATCAACACTGCTTGTGCACCTGTTTTTTGGCTAAGCTTTCTTTTGTGTATAAGTAAGAGGTAAGGACCAGAATAAAGCATAGTGGTTTAGATTATTTACTCTTCAAAGCTGAATAAACTGTTCTCATATATGTATTTTATGCAAGAAATACTTATATTTTTTTTACAGAAATATTGGTCTTTGTGTATATCCTTTCAGTAATCCTCTCTTCCAAGAAACCATTAAGCCACTTCAGTGAGACATTGACATTCTTATGCTGTGGTGTTTTATTGGTTCAGTTTAGCAGGAACAGTGAAGAGATTTTTAAAGTGTTTATAATGTTTAATCACACATTTTATTTGGAGTGCTAACTGCAATCTTGTTCCTCTCAAATTCAGTGGCAGAGTTCATAATGTCTTTGATGGAGGTTTTCAGTACCAGAAAGTTCAACAGAGCTACAGTAAATCATTCTGTGTTTGAAAAAATACTAATATATTCTTAAATGGCTTCCTTCTACTAAGTAACTTGCAACTTGACACAGGTAGATGTCAATAAATATATCTCACTGCTTCATCTCACTTCCATGTTTGGCTGGTGTGTTTCTGCTCACATGAATATCTTGGGAAATAGCTGATTTTCTAAGAAATAGTTGATATGCTCTCAGTGATCTGAAATTAATGAAAGTGATGATTTGCCAGTAAATGTAGGAGAAATAGATTTCCCACAAGAACTTTCATAATTTTAAAGTATTTGTGTTTTCAAAGTAAGAAAAGGCAACTGTCAAGTGAAAGTTAGCATTATTCGTATATAAAAATGTTGCTTTCCTTTTTAAGACACTTCAGATCATCAAGCAGAAACTAGATTTTTAGTGTAATTAAGCAGTAATTATTCTTCTCCCTTGCATAATTTTTCTTTATTAAGAAATATCCTTGTCACTGTAAGCCATTTAGAAGGATGCTATTTTGATGAAACAAACAAATATTGTGAGACTGACATCACAATGATGGAAAGCCACTTACTACATCTATGTACTATGTGCTCTATACAGCTTGTGCTGTAAATAGTTCTGGTAGTGCTAAAATATCAGTAGTTCATCAGAAGGGACTGATTTTCAGGTGTTGCAGAAAAACAACATTTTGAGACAAAGTATTTTTAAGATTACACAGGAGTATAAGTTATGACTGTTTTGTGGTTTGGTTTTTGTTTGTATTTTTTGGAATGTTTTGTTCTCCAGAGACTATGTGTAATGCTGTGGAAGTGTTAAAGGTAACTGAACTGTGGTGGAAGGGGCAGTGGCTGCTGTCAGCACAGTAATTAGTGTAGTGCGGTCATATATACTGCCACAGCTGGCTGAGATCATTTCACTTTCTCAGCTGTGAAAATGAGAAAAGTGACTAATTTCAGAGTTACAGTCAGTAGCAGGGACTAAAACTAATACATATGTGTCAGTGCAACACATATTTTCCATACAAATATAGAATTAAAGCCATCTTGCTGTTACATTGAGAAGTGAAATGTAATAAAGCAGTCATTCCAGTGAGATCATTTGGTACAGTTAATGACATTAAAAATTATTATTTGCATGCATTTTTATTTCCTTCCATAGGAGTAACTTGGAAGACGTAAATAAAAATAAAATCAAGAATGATTTTAGACTGTTGTAAGTGCATGTCTGAATGATCTCAATGCTAGTGCTAAGCTCAGTTCCTGGGTATGTTAACAAGAAGTGAGGTCATGAACCATATGGAAAAATACTGGATGATAAAACCAAGCCAACATAACTTCATAAAAGGTAAAAATCTTGAGTGTGATGTCATCTAGTACACTTAACTCTGGGGAAGTAATGCAAAGGACAGATGGATAATGTTACAGTTGTGGTCTTGGATTTCAAAATGGCTTTTGGCAAAGTCCAGAACCACAGCCTGAAAGGGTGAGCCCGGTGCTTATCCCCATATCTTAATCCACATCTCCAAACAAGGAGAAAACTTGGCTAGAGATATAATGTATAAAGTAGGTTAAATGATCATTGTCATCCACACGCCAGCAGAATCCCAACCACAAGAGTCACCTGTCATGATTTTAATTTCACAAGGCAATATGGCAATTCTTCCTCATCTTCTTTACACTGCAGATTGCTCTGGAAAGACCACAGACAAATTCTGCCTGTCAGTGCTCCTCGTGTTTCTCTTCTGGACACTACTGTGGCCAGGATGTGATGCTCTGGGAGTGCCAGTGGCTGGACAATGGAAGCTCTATAGAGGATGACACTGCCAAGCTAAGCAGCCATGCAGTGCATGATGTGCTTTGTCCCCAGTGGGAGAAGAGCTGTGGGGCTGGATGGAGCAAATCAAAACCCTGCAAGCCTCCAGCATCAGCAGATCAACTACACAATTTCTGAGGTAGGCAAAATCTTTTGTTTATACTCTGAAAGGTGGCTCTGAAGTGGAGGTAGTGTGTTTTATATGAATTCTTATAACTGTGAAGAAGGATACAAAATTCCATGATGTAGTAATTTTTAATTTAATAATGAAACTTTTCACCTGAAACACAACTCTATGGGAATATGCTACTCAGATGGCAATTAGAATAGGGAATGCTTCTTGTGACCCTTATTGCTAAGTGAGGTTGAGACCACCTGAGAGCAATAACTAATTTCTCCCCTTAGCTCTGCCATTATTGACTCTGAGCAGTCAGAATAGGCAAATCTCTCAAACAAGCTTGTGTGAAAAGTAGCCACAGCTCTCAGAAGATAAGGAGTTCTTCCTTTACTTGAGATACTGGTATTTCCTGCCTCAGGGTACTTTAGGACAGTAAAACTGCAGTTTGGTCAGCAGTTTTGAATACAGTAGTACTCAGTCTCATCAGTTGTTTCACCTCCAGACCTTCATTGTTTCCTGATGAAAGGTAATCCTAAAAGTGTTTGAAGAAACTGAGGTATCATAGAATCACTGAGTTGGAAGGGACCCTTAAAGGCCAATTAGTCCTACTCCTCTGCAGTGAACAGGAACACCTGCAGCTCGAACGGAGCTTAGAGCCAGGTCCAGCCTGACCTTGAGTGTCTGTAAGGATGGGGCACCCACCACCTCTCCATGCAACCTGTACCTGTGCTTCACCAGCCTTATTATAAAAAAACTTTTTTCTTATATCCAGTCTAAATTTCTCCTCTTTTAGTTTTGTAAATCCCAAAGTAGTAGAAGTACCTCCTCAAATGTGTAGTTATTAAATTCAAATGGTGCCCGCATTGAGAATGAATCAATTATTTCTATTCACATGGAAAAATAGCTTAATCCGTAATTTTAGCCTATTTCACAGGAAGTGATTGGGAATGCAAATGATTAGAGAGGTAAAGATACTTACAGCTTTAATCAGTACCCTTCTGTTGCCAAGTGCTTGTAAATCTGTTTTTCATCTTTTATCTAGTCTTCCTGACTCTTTCTTCCCCTTCCTGATTGCCTCATATTTTTCTTGTCAGTGGTGGGGATTTATTGTAGAAATAACCAGATCCTACAGTGCTACAATTCTGATATGCTTTCATATCACAGTTTCTTCCCCCGGCTTTCTGTCTCTGCTGCTTATACTTAGGAACATGAAATACTCATCTCCTCCTCTGTTGTGTACGTACATTAGCAGCAAAATCAATGTATAATGTATTTTATATACATATAATAATAACAAGTGATGCAAAAATACGGGATCTGGATTCTGTACACAATAAGAAAACAGAACTGCTGCCACACAAATGCATGTGCCAGAGTAGAGAGTATAATGGCATTACATAAAATACACTGTATTTTTAGTATAAAAAATTCACAGTCATGTGCTGTGTAAATCATTAAGGCTGGATACTGTCACCTTTCTGAGAAGATTTCTAATTGGAAGGCACATACTGAACAGAATTAACTCTCTACTGGGGAGACGTAAGCGGCAACTGCACCATCACGTGCCTCACTGGGATGGTTTTCTTTCTCTTTGGCCAAGAGAATGAGATCAGCTTTGCTGCATCTTGCCTTCATTCTCCACAAGGAACAGTAAAAACATCAGAGAAACCCAGGATTGTGCTATTGATTTAACATCTTTTAAATTCTAAGCTAGCTTTTTTTTTTTTTTCCCTTTATAGTATTAACAAACATTCCATGCTGTTTGCATAAAAAGTGAGAAATAATAGAGACCACCCTTTAAAAGCTGATTCTCCAGTGTCTTAAGATATTCAAAGTACCATAAACTCTTCTGAAGGCTCAGAATACCATGTTCTGATTTAGGGATGAGTTACAGTTGGTCTAGATGATCTTAGTGGTCTTTTACAACCTTAATGATTCTATGATTCTGTACTTAGGTGCTACTGCACTAAATGATTCCTCTGTTACTAAGAAGTAATGGCTCACTTTGCAAATTTTCTGGAGTGCAGTGTGACTATTAGAAATATCTGCTAGTCCAGCTCCAGTTCCCCCAGCGGACATGGCAGTCCACAACCACATGGCCTGCCTAAGATAAAAATAGATGTGAGTAGGGTTAAAACAATGGTGCTCAGTAAGTTTAGTACTGAAGATATTATGGAAAAGTTCTGCTATCAAGTGGAAAAGAAGGTTAATATAAATTGCTCACCGTGGATGAACGAAGTTCATCCTTACTAGATGTGACTCTATTCCTGCTATGATTATGCAGAAAATTCCTAGTTATCTTGGGAAGATGAGTGATTAGTCTCCCAGTCCCCTGAGATTATGCAAAGCTTGTTCACTGTGAACTAGCAACTCTGGGGGATGAAACATAAGTGAGGCAATGTGCTGCTGTTTACCAGAACAATATGGGCTACGTCAGGGTTGCAAGAAGAAATGTTTTCAGAGTGCACAGGCAATTTTCTGTTTCTTTCTTTGTGCCATTTAAGTCTTATACTAGCTTTTCAAAGCCCTGCCCCTGTAGTCTGTCTATCCTCCCAGGTCTAGTATGTGCCAGGAGGGAATCTGAGTTATCTCAAGCTTTGAGCAGAGCATAGTCTATTGGAAAGAGCATTAGTAGTGCTTGGATAGTTTTCATGTCTGTAGGTGGTGGAAAAGTGGCTCTAAGGCATGTCTGAAAAGTATTTATAATTAAGTGGATGTCAGCACTTGATTGTGAACTTAAATAAATAATTGAAAATCAGCTTGTTTAATTATACTTTAATCTGAACTCTTTTTTTGATGGTTCTGGAAATAGCTTATTATCAAAATACCTAAGATAAATTAACTGAGACCAAATTAGTGTTGATTACCTTTAATGTGTTAAGCACTGACTACAGTTACCAACTCATCTATATTAATTACATTCAAAGCACTGCTGAAGTAGAGAGAAGAAATGAATTTTGAGCAAGGCTTTGCTTTCATTTGAGCTCATAATATTGGCCTTCCAAAACATACGACTACTGTATATTGAATAGATGTTGAGGAGTAAAACTTTAAAGAGAATGTATAAGAAGACATTCTTTATAATACAAATTGCTGTTGTTTTTGTTTTGTGTTAAATGATTCAGAGCCATATAATTCTCAAAACATTCAGAGTAGTTTGGCTGGATAAGACTCTATTTATATTTAGCATCACTTTTTAAATTTTTTTTCCTAGATTCCCTTATTGCTACAAAGACCTGACAATTGTTTATCAAAATCATTACAGTTACTATAATTCTATTAGCATGCATTAAGGGTCCATCCTTCTTAATGTCTTCTTGAGATAAAGTGACAAAGCTTAAAAATAGTTACTATGTTATTTAAAAACATCCTAAAGTTACAAATTAGCCCATCAAGAGTCCTTATTATCTTTTACACAACAAATAAACAAATGTCTTCTTCAACTGAAGCAAGTTGTTTTTATTAAATCAGTCTCTCAGATCTCATTTCTTCAGACTGTGTATCTTTCCAATTTACTCACAACGCTTGGTATGGTAACTGGCTTTTTATCCATCTGATTAGAAGCACTATAGCAATTTAAGCAGAAAGTAGGTGCTGGGATTGTGGAGTGTTTGGGAGTAGCAAGACAGAAGGATGATTTTTAGGAAGCTTTAAATAAGAGAACCTGAAAAAGAATAAAATGTTAATTTTTACTAAAAATCAATGTCTCTCTTTTTTAGTGTTAGTAATGAGTATAAATTGCCATTTAGTCACAACTAAATAGTACATAATACGTTTTTTGTTTGTTTGTTTGTTTGTTTCAGTAGAAGTTGAAAAGGTTTCATTTAGTACTATTTTTAATGGTAATGCGCAGGAGAAAACGTCAAGCACATCACGTTCCCTAACTCTCTACAACTTTGCTTTTTTTTGTGGAGTACTGGGATTTGCAATAGGTGTAGACTGAGACACAGAGTTTAGAAGGTGCTAGTGAGAATTTCTTTGAACTATTTTTATTTTAGGAACAGGTAGTTCTCATTTATTTGTATTAAATTTAGCAGGAAGTGTTGTCTGAAATAAACTTAAAGGGGTCATAATGATTTATGTGAAGTCCAACTTTCCATTCTAGTTCAGAAGTCAATGATTGCTGAAAAACAGTTTATTTTATTTTTCCTCTTAATATTTGGTATGGAAACTCAAGCCCTGTTTTCTGTGTTGATGCCATTCCTTTTTATTTCATTTTATATTTATTTGATTTTATTTTTATGAGCAAATAAACTCTCCTGAATCATTTGGATGTTCAGAAATATATTTAAGCACTGAAGCCATGCGGATAGGTTTTAATGATGAGCATCTCAGCTTAACGGTTATTCTTGGTGAGAAGACAAAGGAATTGACCTTCAGCTATATCTCAGTAATACCAATCATCAGTCTACAGATGTTTAATGATATAAAGCTAAAAACATATAAAGAGGCTCATGTGGTTTTAATTTTTTCACTATGATCTACGCTCAGCCACAAAAAAGCCCTGTGAAGTTTTACAGTTGAAATACAAAGAACCTCAGAGAATGACAGGGCTCTAAAGGCCAGATCCAGGATCCAGTCTCACATCCAACTTCTTTCAAAGGAAGCTAACCTCCTTGTTGCCTTCACAAGAAATTGCATGGTAGGAAATGAATTTGTTTGGTGATTAGAGCATTATTTACTTATACTTCCTGAAAGATAAAATTGATGAATATATTTCAGACCTGTATTTCAATTACTGAAGTTGTGGTTTCTTGGGAGAAGTAGAACAGTTTGTGTGACAGTAGTTCACAAAAATTCAGAGTTCTAATTGTAAAATCCACGTGGAACTGGAAGAGGATCCGCTATCTGGAAGTTGTTAACAAAATGCTGACTGCTGTAAGATGCATATATATACCTCAGCTGTAGCTGTGCTTGATAAAGTAGGGAAATTCTTTTTACCTCCTTCGTGATCTGTTGAAGACAAAAAAATTTTTTTTTTTTTTTGAGATGCTACAATAAAGATAGTTATGTAGATAGGTATTAGAATGCTTTTAAATTATGAATGAAACAAAGAAAGCATGATTAAATCTGCAGAAAGATTACTGGGTTTGATTCTATTTTCAGAGTGATGAAAATAAAAGCATTTAATGGAAAAAATCAAAACCCAATAGTTCAAGGATATGCCAGCTCTTCATGCTGCAGTGTGGAGCGATATCTAATTTCAAATAAATTAAAAGTACTAGAAGCAGTGTAAATGTAGAGCGGGCTTTGTAAGGTAAGCGCATGTGTTGTAAATGGAATTCAATAGATGGTCTTGAATTCAAGAAATTGTCTCAGAACAAATATGTCTGGTTGAAATGAACATGGAAATAATAAGTGTACTCAAAATCTGGCCAATTAATGGAATTAAAATACTAGAGTTTTATGTAATCACACATCAAAGTTGTATCACGTAAACGATATTGCAATCACGTTCGTTAGTAGTAGATTTAATAATTGTAGGAGAGATAAGATTTTCTCACAAATCCTTCTTGTGTAATTTAATACAGACCTCTTGCTAGATTGTGCTACATGAAGAAGGAATTTAGATCGTGTTCCTAGGCCAAAAAGCTGAAGAAATGTGCCTGTCTCTGGTTATTATTTTGCTATGAATATGAAACAGTTGTATTATGTTGAATGCCTAGCCTGGAAGAAAATAGCAAACAAAAATACAGCTTAGAAATGGGTGGTTATCAGGCCTGCTGGGCACGTGAGTGTATTCTGCCTTGAGTTCAAAGAGGAAACAGGACACTGTGGATTGGGTCAGCACAGCTAAATGGGAATTCACAGCATCTGCAGCAAATCCCAGAAATGGCTAGGTTGGGTAACGGTTGTTCAAGTGGGAATCAGGAGCAGCTATGTGGATCAGTCACACCACATGGTCTCATTTAGTCCTGAAAAAACTCTGTGGCTCTTATCCCTTCCCTTACTAGTTTTCTGTATGCAAATTATGGCTAGACTTTTGTCCTCTTCTGCTAATGAATCCTGTATCTTTGAATCCTCAACAAAGTTTGTTGTTTATGTTTGTATTTACAAATAGGTAAAAGGATTTTTAATTGGACTATCTAAGAGAACTCAAAGAGTAATCAGTTGCATTTGTTTTAGGGAGAGCTTGAAAAATTAATCTTTTACTTGAAAAAGTCACGTTGAATGGCTTCCAGCGATGGGGTTCTTCTTGGGAAAAATTCAACTGAAGCATCTCTGCTGTCTGTAGAGATGGAATGGGGTATGATATATTATTTGGCTCACAGCCAGTGGGAAGAATAGCTAAAGATTTGTATGGGAACAGCTGAGTCCTGGCCTGAACCCCCCCCCCGATTGAGCTTGTGGGGAAAGGACCCGGACAGCCCTGAGAGCACAGGTGAAGGCAATTCATATGTGCAACCGGAAAGGGTGGAGCCTGGCTGCCCCTCTCTTAGACCTCATTTAAGGGCTGACTGCCCCTGAGGAAGGATTTTTTTCTGGAGATTTTCCTTGTGAAGATTTTCCTTGTGAATGCAGAACCTTCTGGTTTGGGTGAGTAACTTCCTTCTTTTCCTTCATAGCACCTTTCTATTGTGCTGGTCTTCCTGTCATTGCACCTTTATTGTAACATCTTTCCCATTATATTAATCTGTCCAATTGCTACAAGGCTGTTTTGTAGTGCATATGTACGTGTAATGTAAGCTGTGGCTATAAAGGAAGCATCGATTTAACATTTCCAAACTTCTAAGTGCTTGACCTTACAAGCTTTATGTCTTTAATGAAGGTTTTTATTGGTTGTAGATGGGATAGACGAACGACCTCATACGACACTTGATTTCATTGCCCTCATAAAAATGCAACATGGAATACAATTAGAAGTAAGTTGAAAAGGTGTTTATAAGCTAGAAGTTTTCATAGGCTGTATCTAAGCAGAATTTTGCTGGGATGTCAATGCATTTATGACTGTGATGAAGGAAAATGTTATGAAGATCCTGTGAGAGCTTGTGGGAGAAAGCATAAAGGTGATGCGGAGGAAACTCTGCTTGTTGTGAAATAAGGCAGTGTGGATCTCCTTGAAGGCAGTGGTAAGAGCAGATACGACTTTCCAAAGCAGACAGAGTTCTTGGCTGGTTTCATACCCTGCCAAGCAACAGAACTATTGATAAATACCAGTCTGTCTGGTGTCATTTACACCATTAAGTTCATGGGATGTACCGATGGCAGGCAGACCGCTACACAGTTTTTGCCCAGAAGGCATATTAAAATGCTCCTCAAAATGATGGAAGCACTTCACAGGGAGCTTATTTGCTGGTCTTCCTTCCTGTTCTACTCCAATAAAATGGTCTTTGCTCCCAAGCTGCTTACCCCAGCCACAGAGAGCTTTAAGTTGAAGCTGCTATTCTCCTTTCCTTATGTGTATACCTGGTGATCCTTGAGCTTGCTGTGTAATCAAGACCGTTGTAAGGGATGTTTCATATTGGATACTTATGCTTATATGATGGACAATGTGCCTTTTATTAGTTATGCTTAAAAGTGTATTTAAAAGCACATTCCTCACATTTGGATTTCTTTCTGACTGGAACTGGTTTATATTCATAGTGAGAGGAATTGGTAACAATAATTGAGTAAAACTTTTATTAGTGTTTCAAAATTACAAGAATTGTTCAGTTTCTGGGGGGATTTAGACAGTTTTCTTAATGTTTGTTAAAGCCTGCTGCCTGAGGAAGAAAGTAGGGGAGGAATTTCTGTGAGCTCAATATTAACGGAGCCATCTTTAATAATGGGCTTGTCATACTAACAAATACTTCTCTTTCATCAATGTCAGAACTTCTTTTGTTTATGAAATTTAAATGATTTTGTCTAAAGACATGAGGAAGCACATAGAAAAAAATTACTTATATAATCTCTCAAGCATATGTTCTTTTTGGATTTCACTCACAATATATTTATTATAGCTTTTATCTGCTAATGGCTTACGCTATTTTCGTTTTCAAATTCTATGTTCCAAGATTATTGTAAGTGGATAAGTGGATTCTGTCCCATGTATTTGATGTAGGTGGCAAGAATTTTACTGCTTGCTTTGGGTGCTTTTAAGAAAACAGTAGAAAAATCCAAAACAATTGAGTATAATGTTCTTGCCCATCTGCTTTACAAGCCTGGCAGGAAGAAGTTCATAGCTGAACAGATGGAGTCAGTACAAACTAATCACTTTATCTGTTAAATTTTGAAATGATGACAGAGTGCTTAAAGCCCAACTCTGTACAAGGGAGACATAAGGGTTTATGAAGCTAGCACCTGATGGGTAACTGTTACCCACGAAGGAAGATAGAATTACAAAATGCTGCTCTGGTGGTGCCATCAGTTCATCTAGTTTATTTTGCTTCAGTGGTAATATTCCTCATGTGGAGAGGAGCAGCTGATGTCTGCCTGAGTGATATCAGTAACAGCTAGAGATGTGCTCTGTTCCTCACATATTGGAAAGGGGAAAATCAGCTTTTTCAAATGACTGGCATGGTCTAGAGCAGAACAAGAAAACAAGCTGCTGATCATGCTTTCCATCTGATCCATAGGTTTAACACAAAATGGGAAAATCCTACTTCATGTAACTGCCCTCAAGTATGCCTTAAGCACAACATATAATTTCTAGGATGTCTGAATTAAATAAAACCATCCAACCACTTGTTTATGTAAAATAAAACAGAAGAAGTATTTTAGGCTTGGTTAATGATTCAGAATATTTTGCTGGCCATTGTGTCAACAAATTAACTGAAGGGACGTTTGGAAACTTAATGTACTGTGTAAGCAGTTCTACACAGCAGCTGGAAGGAAACACTTCCCTTTTTGAAGAGGAATGGGAAACTCCAAAGTGAATTTTTTTGGCCTGACCTTATTTTGGGATTCTTTTACATAGCCTGGAAACTATGCATCCAGTATAATGTTGTCTTTGTGACATATCTATATAGCAATGTTCCTGGTCTACAAAATATGGTATGGGTCATTTAATACCTAAAACTTCAATGATCATGTACCTGCTGAAGTCTGACATTATGGAGCATAATTTCAGTGAAAATATTATTGAGCTAGTGTGCACATTCTTCCACCCAAGCCAATTCCACAGCTCCCCTCCAGCAGCATTTTAAGGGAGCATTTCCTTCCGTGATGCTAACAATGCTTACAAGCACTCCATTACCTGAATTACCAGTTAATGGACTGTTACTGTCTGATGATTGTCTCATGGGAGGAACTGGGGTGTTCCTAAAACAGCCTCAGAGATGTCAGGAGAAAATAAATCCTCTAGCTCTTCTGCTCAGCTTAGTATGCTGAATGCTAGTCCTCATTTGAGATCACAACCTTCAAACTGACATGTTTCTTCATCCTTTCTCAGTTTTAGGGATATACTGATTTTGTGTCTATCTGGAATGCCAACCTTTTGTTACTGTCTGAACTGATAGTGTTTGCTCTTGTCTATTCATTAGAGTACTACAGTAGCATTAAAGTGCAGACACCCATTATTTGGGTTTAATTTTTGCTTTCCTCTGCGCTTGCATTTTCTCAGGAATTTTACCAGTCTTTACAAACAGTGCATTCCTAATTTAAGATCTCAGTTAAATCAGGATTTAGTAAATGACAGTATTTACTCTAGGACTAATCTTTACAGTTTGTAATGCTGCATGCTTTAGTGTGTTAATAGAGGTGATTCAATCAATTTTGTCAAAGATAATGTGGAGTAATTTGTCTCAAACCATATTCTGAAGAAAACTGCTTAATATTGTGCCACTGCATGATGGTGTTCTATAATATCTGGCAAGCACTTAGTTGTAGTGTCTTCCTGATTTGTTTCTCTCAGGGCAAAGGAAAATACTATATGACTTATGACTTTTTTCCCCCTTTTTCTCTTAAGAACTGTTTCTATGCCTGCCTATGTGCTTTAATTGTGACATCATTTGGATTCCTATAGAAATAATATATGATCTTTGTTTAAATCTGTTATCTTAGGTAATCTTCAGAGTCAACATTCCCACTCCTGTTGTCTTTTTTTATTGCTGGGAAGTGGATAGCTGAAACTATCATTTTCTAGGTTTGAATCTGCTTTTAACTAAGACTTTGAAATAGTTCTAAAAAAGAATGTTAGAAAGCATCAGCGGGCAGCTTTGTTGTTTATTTCTGTTGCACAGCAATGATACTATGAAATGCAGAAAACCAGAAATGTGAAAAACAGTTACAATCTGGAAACTTCTTGGCACTTGTGACTACTCTTTTGGCTTGGGCGTTAGAGTCCTCTATAATGTCAAGCCAAGAATGTGTGCCTTTAAACTTATATGTTGTACTGCTTTTCAGATGTTGTCTTTTCATCTTCTACTTCAATATTCTCCATTTCTCTGAAAAATTCCTTGGAGTTACTGGTATTCTTGTTATCCTTTCTGTTTATGCTGTGAAACCTCTGTTGATATACCCAAATTCTTGCAAAATGATAGAATCCTTTGAAGTTGTTGTATCTTTCACCAAATGCTGGGGTTTGTTTAGTGATATTTTACCCTTATGTTTTTCTTTGCAGACTTGAAGTTTGAAATTCACATTTCTGTATTTATCTCCCTCATTATCTGGGATCTATTTCTTATTGTTGTCAGGATACCATTCAGTCTTCAAACTAAACTAACTTCTGCTTGCCAACATGTAATTCCTGTTTGGTGGCTCTCTTCTGTTTTATTTTGTCCTCAGTACAAATAATCTACTGTCGAGGAAAGGCATATATATACTGTTGAGGAAAGGGCCTCCTGCTATAGAACAGGTTGTCAGACACATCTTTGAAAGTGTTTACAAGGCAAAATGTATTAGTAAAACCATAATAAGGCAAATGAAACAGGAAATCAGAGTCTATATTTACTACTTGTCTCCTGAGTTTGGAGCAAAAAGGTGGCATCCAACAGCAGTGGCAAAGGCACAAAACTCAAATTATAAATTTATTCCCTATGTTTTCTAATGTGTGAATGCAATGCTTTAGCACACTTGAATGTGAAGGTTTTGTCAGGAAATGTCTGATGTCATGAAGAGCATCAGGTTTCTAACAAAATTGAATCACATGGATGTGATCACTGAACTAATGAGCAGAACACAGGTGTACAGAACAACTACCTTTTGTTTGCTTTGTTATGGTGATAGGATTTCTATTTTGTGTAAGTATTTTCATAGATTTTTTTTTGAGAGGTCCTCTGTGCCAACAGTTTCACAGTGCGCCTTCTATCAGTAGGGCTTAGTGTTGCAGGCTCAGTTATCATATTTGCTCCTCTTTCTAAACTAAAACTGACTAAAGCTTCTTCAAATCAGCTCTGAGCATACCATTCTCTCCTCTTTTCAAAGCCAGAATTTTTATCATTTATGCTAGGGGCCAGAATGAAATGAAACAGCAGTGATGAGAACATCAACACAAGCATTCTTCCCTCTGCATTTCACTTTGTCGTCTTATTCTCTTTTCTCATTCCTCTTTCCTACTCTTTGCTCTCTCACTTCTTCCCCGCTTCATTTTCAGCTCTCCTTCTTCAGTGTTAGAATAGAAGGTATTGTCCTTCAGGACCAAAGAAGCCACGGGAGAAAGATGTGGTAACTTTTCACTAAAAACATGTTTATGTAAATATGTGTATAATACACATATTACACAGATACAGCAGACTTAGCAGCCTTCTGGTGTTTTGATACCACATTTGAGTTTAATGCACCCACCTTGTGATGAGATTCTCTCTTTGAAGTGAAAGTGGGATTGTCAGTTCTTGTTATCATATACAGTGACTATTTTCTGTTTGATCTCATTGATTATCTATTCTCTTGGTACATAAATGGTCCACATGAACCTTGTGACTACTGGCTGAGTGTACAGTAGGAGATGTAGACTTTAGCTTTGTCTTATGATGCTAACACACTTAGTTATATGCTGTATTATGTCTATTTAGTCTCTTTATGAAATGATGCATCACTCCATGTATAATAATTTTGAATGAGGCTGGAATCTTGTCTGTTGTATTACCTGTATCCCTGCTAAAATAGTTTCCACATAATTTGTGGTATATATTTTTGGCTGAAAGCTTTGGTACCCCTCAGCTCTCACAAAGATTAAATATCTGGAGCTTGCTTCTTTCAGGAAAGTGAAGCACTAACAGTAATGGTAATGCCCATCGGAGGATCCAGTAAGTTCCAGTTCTGCTTGAGTCTTTAAGAAACATTGCATTTGATTCTTGGTAACCATCTGATTATATTTCTGCATTTTGTTATGGATTTTGAAAAAAGTGAGAGTTGTCAGGAAGTGTTTTAGGGACTAGTGACAGCTTGTGTGGTATCATTAATTCCGAGTTGCTTGGGATACAGATGAATGTTTATGCTCATTTTTCTCCCTGAAATTCAAGTAGAGAAATATTTCTCTAAATCTTTGTACACTTCTGTCTAAAAGTCACAAGTGAAATTTAATGCAGCTTCCTTATGCTCCAAAGCAAGAAACTTAGAGGAAACACAGCATTTATATGAAACCAACAAAGGACTCTTCTTGGCCCTGATTGCCATATTATAATTTCTGTCTCTTGTTTACTGAAATCTAAAGGAGCAACCTGTTTTTCATTAAAAAAAAAAACCTCCTATTTATATCAGAAATCTTCAAAGATGGCTGTAATTCAATAGCAAATTATTTCAGGGCAGATATTCAGATGGAGGATATAACTATTTACATTTTGTATTCTGTTCATCGGGATCAGAGTAGGAGAAAAAGTTTCAAATAATTTTGGAAAAAAAATCCTATTGATTTATTGGTACAGTAGCAATTGCTGTAGCTGACATGATTTTTTTCTTCCTATTGTACACTGAGAAACAAATTACTGTTTGCGTAACATTTGGTTTAAGATTATTTCTGCATGAGGAAAACCTTAAAATGGTAGAATTTCACTGGATTAAAAGGACTTCTGTTAAAGAAATTCAGCTCATTTATTGAGATCTGCGCTTTATTACTGGCTTGAGAAATGGAAGCTAGGATTTATTAAGGCTGGAGACACTTCCACTTGTTCAATGAGCTGAGATAATGAGGTTCACATGTCTCATTTCTGAACAAACTGGATGGATGTGGATTAAATTAGGCGTTCTGCCTAATATTTGTGAAGCCTGTGGTATGAAGCCATACTTTAAACACAAGCTTTATGTTTCTGAAAGAAGACACTTTTATTTATTGGATGTTAATTTCAGAGTGGTCTATTCAATAAAGCCATGAAGATAAACCAATTAAACCTATCAAAACCTAATGATCAGAAAGACTGAACCAATTATTCTGTCCTTAATTAGTAAGAGTTAGACTACGAGATGATAAAGTGATTTTTCACCTGCTTATCACAATGCCTTTTCTAAGCCTGCACCTATGGTCTACAGAGAGAGACTAAAGTGCAAGTAAGAAATAGGATCCTGTTCTACTGGGGCCTAGTGCTGTGCCCTGGGCAGAAATAGCCCAATTACACTGAGAAGGTTGACCTTTTCTGGAAACATTACTGAAACTGAAATCCATTTCGACTTAATAAAAAATTCAATTTTGAATTTTTATTTTTTTCCCTGATCAATAATGTATTGTTTCCAATTACTCTGAAATTACTCTTTGGCCATGGTCAGAATATTCAGCAGTGGAAAAATGATCTTTCATTTATTTCAGAATAGTTTTAAACTGTTATAAGTTGACATGGGAAACCCAGATGTTTTTAATTCTGAAAATTGAGAAATAGATTTTGAACAGGAAATCTATCTTGTTTGATGTGCATCCTCAGGAAGGAGAATGACAGAACATTCCCCTTTTCTTTGCTATGCTGTCATTATATAAAGATGGAGTGGAAAGATGTTTCCAGGCATCTGTGGAAAGCCTTAGTAAGGTCTTGAAGGAAACAACAGAAATCCACTATCCCCAGTAGCCCATGCCTCCTCATCAGCTATTAAAGCCCTTATTTAAACCTCTCAGAGTTAATCTGATAGCTTTTCTGTATCTTACTATTTCTTTAAAGATAAGGTGGAATGTAAAAAAAACTTATCCAAGTATGATTTCAAATATTAACACAGTGTCAGGAATTTCTCCAAGAGTGTTTATTTACTTATATATTTGAAGCCAGCTATGCTGGTTGTGCTGCATTTGCATGTCACTCTTAGTGAGCAACATGGCAGGATTCACACAAGTGTGAAGGAGAGATCTAAACCCTCAGTCCTGGTGGTAGTTGGTGTAACAGCATGTGCTGGACTTTCTTAGAGAATGGGCTTTGTAATGCAGCATCTCTGTTTTTCCTCTCCATTCAGTGTGAGCCTCTGTGAAAGAGCTGTTTCCTGTTCTGATTTTTCAACAAAAAAACACACATTGTGTTTTTTAATATTTTACCTGAATGCTGCTTAAATGTACAGGTAATTTATAGTTGTGGAGCAAAGACAGGCATGGATCACCTCTCGTTCCTGCTGGCTTGGTGACATTTTCACATCTCATATTTGGTAGCTGGGCCCGATGACTAGTGATATTTTTCAGAGACCTGACTCTTCTTTCTGTTCCATTCAGAACAACAGTCTATGAATACAGATAGGGCCAAAGAGTTTGGTTACAGATTCTGTCTCTTTTTGTGTTCTTTTTTTATATATTTTTTGTACTCTTTTTGTATTTGTATTATTGTAATCCCTCAGGAATAAGGTGAAAGGAGTAACCTGGTCATGGTACTGGGAGTGTCTGTTATACTGCTGAATGGTTCCAAATGCTTCATGCAGTGGAATGGTAAAAGATGTAAGGAATAAGGAAGAAACACATTGCCACCACCTCTGTTTATAGAATCTTCCTGGGACAGACTTGTTATATGGCTGCTGTAGTGGCCAGTTCTTTTCTGGGGGTAATATTATCACTAAACTCAGTCTTTAGAAACAAAGTTCTGCTTTCTAATGTCTAAATGTCTAGTGAATTCACATGCCAATGACATCTCATTCATAACTTGGCTAGGGGTTTTCTTTTAAACCTGAAAATGATTTTAGGAACATACTTGAAGTGCGTGTCTAAAAGTGGTAACACTGTAGTATCGGCTGATCTTTCTGTTCCATTGCCATGTGGGTAGGAGTCTGAAAACTTCCTTGTTTCTGTGTCTCAGTTTCTATTCTGGTCACTGCTATCATTCTAAGCAGAAGTCAAGGTCACCCTTCACTTTGCTCTTTGTCCATTTTGGCTGTGCTTGCTTTTACTTCATGTTGGGAATAGCTGCAGACTCTGCTGTTTTCAGGAAGAAGATGCTGCTGACATTTCTTCTGGACTTTGATTTGTCTACATTGTGATCAGCTTTTAAACACAACTGATCACTTCCATACCACAAGATGCTCTGAACAGTTACTGAACCTATTAAAAACCTTGAAACCATTAACCACAGAACTACTTCTCTGATTGAAATAATATTCCTATGAATTCTCATGGCTGTACTTATTTACAATGAATTGTTTCTGAAATTTACAAAATAGCTTTTTATGGGCAGTGTTACTTAGAGCTGTGCTTTTAAGAACTGTTTCCAGAAAAGTAATTTACTTAAAAGAGGAACTCATGTGAGATGTTATACTTTTCCAACTTTCTAATTCCTTATAAAATGGTTTGTTTCACATTTTGGTGTTCGTTCTGCTCCAAATAGCTTTTTACCCCAAAGTGCTAGTCCAAAAACAGTTCTGTGGCTCTTAAACTCAACATGGTACTTCAGACATGTGGTACAGCAAAGAAAAATAGTGAGATGAGATCACAAAATACTGGTATTTATTGTCTTTCAGTGGCTGCTATTTATGTCTTAAAGTTTTCTTTTTTGGTGTTTTTCTTCTGTTTATCTTGTCCTTCCGTGTGAGTTCTTAAAATCAGTATAGATGTTTTTCCTTTTCCTCAGCTGGAGGCATATGACTAACAGGTGGTAACATTTGGACTCCCACTTTGTGCAAGTACTGCTCATAGTCCCCTTCACTCATACCATTGCTGGGCTGACACTGGTTGCAGGACAACAAGGTGGTGAAAGGCTCTTAATGTACTGATAGTTCCAGATATACTTGGTCTAATGTGACTAATGAAACACTTGTTTCTCACAAAACGGAAGGACTGAAGCAGTTGGACTTTCAAATGTCTTGTGTTTTTTCTTTGTTCTTTATCCCCCGAGCTAATGGTGTGTTAAATGTTCAGCTTAATGGAGAAGCCTTTGAGAGAACATCTGTTCTCTTTACCCATGCAACTAGAGGGGTGCAAGTCAAATAAGAGAAGATGGATCAGACATCTGCAGTGCTATCTCCAACTCTATCATTTTTCATTTTTTTTTGCCTTTGCTGGAGAAGCGAACTGATCTGCTGCCCTTAGTCTTGCTTGGGATCAAAGGTTGGACTGAAAATATTTCACAACTATGTGTTCATATCATAGTGCTCAGGAAACTGTGCATGTAGTTTGCAAAAGAAAGAAAATCTTGCAGCATTTTTCCCCTAGGTATGGTGTTACATCATGTACTCAAGGTTGAATCCAACTTTCATACACCTCAAAGTGTTTTAGTCTTCATTTTCCCTGCTTTGGTAATTGGATTCTGCATCAGAGTCAATGTCTGAATACCACGTTTCAGTGGCACAGAATGGAGCATAAAAAAATGAGGCGGTTTAAACCTTTTTAATGAGCCAGGAAATTACTCTGACACAAAAGAGCAAAAGTAGCTTGCTAAAAAGGAAAAATGAGAGCAAGGCTCTTTTCTCTTGTATTCTCAGCTCAAGTTTCTTGATCAAAAAAAAAAACTAGATTTACATTTTTTTCATAATAAAAGAAATCCTATTTTCAGCTTGTCTTTATAATCAGAGCTTCCACAATACAACCCATTCTCCCAAGTACTGACAATTGTTTCTTCCGGTTCATGTCTAGGACTTCAATATAGGTATTGAATTCCTAGCAAAATGGCAATTTCTGGAAAAATATTAACTGTAACTATGTGCTTTGGAGCTCAGTATTTCAGGCTAGGAACCATTTCAATCTTTCTTGCTCTGAGTTTTATGGTGGTTGTTATTTGAGGAAGTACATCTTATGGTATTTCTGTTTATTATACTTGTCACTGAAGGTGCCAAGTCTGACGTATTTGAACCAAAGTTTCCATACTTTTTCCATGGGGGTTGGAAGTAGGTGATCTTTAAGGTCACTTCTAACTGAAGCCATTCTATAATTCAAAGATTCACTCTTTGAATGTGTGAGATAGTTGTGGATTAATGTCTCTAAATCCTGTCCTATCGCATACCTTAAAACATTCACCTCATAGTTCTGAGTAACTTGAATTGCTCTTCATCTTTGTATCTCTGTCTTGCTGACCAATATAAATTAACCTCATAAATATGATTAAACAAACTGCACAGGGGGACTCTGCCCTGTAAGTATAGAGTATGTCACAGTAAAATCCACTATAGCATGATTATTTTTCACCTGTAACATGTATTGGTTATGTATATCTAAAAAAATTTTAGTGCAGTAATTATACTTCCTGGAAAAGGAATGTAGCCCAGCTGAGTAGTCTATACAGAGCTACCTCAATGTACAGATCTTAAGTTATTTTAAATTATTTTTAAACCTTTTGTCTATTTAAAGGCAGCATATTACTGTATTTGGATTAAATATACCTATTTCTGTTAGATTACTGTCAATTTGCTTTAATACATACAGTTCTTCTAATGCTAACTAAGATGTGATATTCTGCCTCTTATAGAGGAACTAAGGCAAATGACTATACCTTAAAAACATTCATCTACATCTTCTATGCTGAAATAGAGAAAAAGATGACAGAACTTGAGACACAAATTTTTAAATACTGTAATGGTACAATTTTTTTCTGATATCTCTATTCTTCAAAACTCACAGGACATATTGGTCCCAAATGATGCATTTCAAAAAAAAAAAAAAACAATTTATTTTCTAACATCTGTTTTGCAGTTCTTTGTGTTTTTAGATGCTCTTTTTGGCAGTGGGTAAGGCCCTGTGCAATCTTTCTCCCAGGAGGGATGACTGGGAGAAGGACTCTAAGTAATCAGGGTGCAGCCCAGCAGGACTGAACATCTATTATCAGGAAACACAGTCAATTATATTGTGACCTGTATTGTGGGAAATACGTAGTTACATTACTTTTCATATTTCCTTTTCATATTGGCTCACTCCCAGACAAGACTTAGGAAGAGTAGAATCATCTGGAACTGTACTTTTTTTGTTGTTGTTCTTGCTTTTGCCAAATTTTCAATTAAAAGCATTCAGCATGCCAACAAGTCCTTCCCCCACCCCCCTTCTTTAAAAGTAGGTTTTTCTGAATATTTTTGCACTTATATAACTTCATTTTCAGTGTGCACATCAGTTTTACGAATATTTTCCATGGAAATCTTAAGAACACTGCACAATTTTTATAGTACAGAGAGATGCCAGAAGTCCTGTAATGGGGACAGCTATAGAGTTCATGAAAGAACGCGATTCCAGTACTGAAGTAAGCAGAGCAGGACCTCAAGTGTGGGGGTCTCCTACAATATACGAACGTATTATCACCAGAATGCTATGAACCTCCTTTTTTTCCTAGAAAAGGTTTGTCAAGAATGAAAGTTAAAGCCTTAAAGTTCATAATGAAGGATGTTCCTGTTTCTGGTCAGCTGTACTTTATTCTCTTTTCCTTTTGATTCAACCTAGGAAAATGGGAGAGATTCAGAGGTAGGTGAACGTCACAGTACTAAGAGCGCTGCCCGAAAACTAAAGCATGTAATTACAGTCTCAGTAACAACCTGGAAACAGTGAGTTCCATTTTAAATTAACAGAGAAAAATGTTTTTTTCTTTTCATACACAAAAGAAAGCTGCCTAAGTTAGACCCTGCCGGGTAAAAGACTTGGTTTGGTCACTGGAAAGCTATTCAGCTGTTCTGTGATCATTTGCTTGTTAATTTGTGAGGCAGAACTAAGTCACATGAACCATTAGCCTTTCTGTAAGAATTTGAGCATTTCCAAAGGAAAAGATCTTAATCTGACCTCTGGCCTCCCTTAAAATGCTTGAAAGACGGGGGGGGAAAAGAAAGGAAACAACCATGGCTTGTCATGTTGAAATGATGAGAGCATTTCAGCCTCAAACAAGTATTTCCCCTCTGCACCTTGAGCAGCAAGGGTAAATGGGCTCGCTCTTGTTGTCTCTGAGCTAGAAACTAACAGAAATCTCTACAGTGCTCCATGTATGCTGAGCTGGGAGGAGTGCTGATTTTTTTTCTTCCCCCTCTATGTGGAACATGACACAATGGTTGACATCAGGGAGGTCACCAGAAAGAGAACGAGGAAAAAGTAGTGCTTAAGGTAGAGGCAAAATAGCCTGCTGCGATTAACAATGTATTGCACAGTAATGGCTTAAGAGAGCAGGCACAGGGAAACTCATGCCTGCAACACCCCATAAAACTGGGACATTGATGATGAATGCTTTTTTAAAAATACAGCTTATGTGAGCTTTTACAGCGTTCTTTATCCAATAAGGTACTAAGAAAGACATGTTTTTGAAAGCGATGATTAAATAGATGCAACAATGGTCCATTCTGGGCAGCTGTTTAGCTGTGAGGAATAATACAGTATACCTCAAAATGAACAAAGGAGCAAAGAAGTATGTGCTTCTCTAAATAATGACCTTAAAATATTCCTCTGCGGAACTCTGGGATTTAAAAATCCAGAAGTTCTTGTCTCTAAAGAAGTCAGAACTGAAAATAGTGTATGTGTATGTTTCAAACTGTTGGATTTTTCAGAAAGTGGTTAGCTTTTTTTTTTTTTGGCATAATTATTTCTGAAAGAAGTGAGAAGCTTCCTAAAGAAGAACAATGCTTTACACTTCTCTGTGAATACTGGATCCTAGCAAAGAAAATGGCAGTATTGAGTTTTCCACTAAACTTTCCTAATATGATCAATAAAACTTTTTTTTCCTCCATTCTTAGAATGCTGCATCTCTCTGATGCCTTGCTTAGGTTCAGTTTCTCTGACTCTTCTAACTATGAAGTTATTGAATGGAATAAAAGACAGTCTGAATCCCCACCTTGTGTTTGACAAGGACAGTATTTTTCATTTATCTTTCTTTGATTCTTGTCAATTTTTGCTTTTGGGCTTCCGAGAAAATAGTGCCCTTATTTATAGAGAAGCTATGGGGCATTGCACAATCACATCAGACATGGAACACCAGAAATAGATTTCAAGTGTCATAGGTACAACTGCACACCTTTAGCTGCACTGATTATTTCAGAATATCCCAGAATTGACCCTGAGCCCAACTCTGGCACGTTTCCTTCACAGGTTGTTATGTTATGCAGAGACACTTTGGATTTCTGTTATTAAGACGTGTTTAGTATGTCCTAGAAAGACCTCCTCTGGTGTAGCAGAATGCATTGTATTTGGACCCTGAGCTATACAGGGTTTAACTCTCAGCTTATGTGGATTGCTCAGCAAAGGAGGATTGCCCAAGAAGTCAGTTTAATCAAATATTCAAGAAAAAACTGATGCCACTTACCTATTCATGTCTGATACGGAGTTAAACAGGTTTGTGTGAGAACTCTGAGGGTTGCTCTGGAAAGAGATTAAGGACCTATGTTGCAGTTTAGGAAAGATAACTTTGAAATACTGAAGCCAAAGGTTTCCCTTCTCCCCATGGTTTAACTGTGTTAAGGCTAATTTCAATCTCAGATATGTTTCAAGGGTTTATTCATATTGTGTGCCAGGAGCTAAGGACAAAAATCTTCAGTATATAAATGAAAAAGAATTTTGTTTTTCCTGTAACTGCCAGCCTAGTAAGCACATTTTTGGCAGGAGAAACTCTTGTTCTCTATTTCTTTACCAGTAATAGGTTGTTAGCAGGTCAAATTTTGCTCCCAGAAAAATACATAATCCATTCTGATGCACAGGTAGCATCAAAGCAGGAGCAAAAATGGTGTGTCACCAGCCAGTAACTATGATAGCACTGGAGAATAACATGTACTGGAGCAAAGAAAAAAAAAAGGGTAATGTTCAGTAAAATAGAAAATGGTCTCAGGGTTACAGCTAAGCTTCAAGGTTGCGGTTTTAAGGCATAGAGTAAGGAAATAACTGATAGGTGTAGATGCTGCTGGAATACTGAAAAAGCTTTTTCTTTCTCATAGAGATGCGGATATTCCCCAGGGTTTAACTTTGGCTTCACGTGCTATTAGATCACAGGGCACCTGACCTGCAGCTCTTTGGGGGTGGCTGTGCTGTGTAGTAAGCGCCCAGCCTTTCCTGCCATAGTTCCCCACAAAGGACCATGCACTGAAGCCAGAATATGATGATGAATCTATATACACATGTGTATTTATATTATGTATGCATTTACCTAAAGGAATGGATATGTGAATATATATATATGTAAGAACACTACAACTAAACCTCAAGGAGAATTCCCAGAATAGCAGACCATTTTACAAGACTTGAAATTAAAGACATCCACAAAGAAGGGCTCTTTCTAGTTGGCAATTGGACAAACATAGTAAGATGTAGATTTTTAAAAGGCAGACTGTAAAACATTTCAGTGTTTATGAGAAGCTGTTATTTTTCTCATGAAAACACAATGAACATAGCAGGCCAAGGAGGTAGTATTTATATATGTTGCTCTGAAAGTAGTGCCTCCTATTTATTTCGATAAAAACTACAACAGCTATGAAAAGCACAGTAACACTGTTTGATAGAGCAAATTCTCAGATACAAAACAATATTTTTCAGTGTAGTCACCAGCTTTAGCTGTGTGTTTTTGCCAGCCATGAACAAGAGCCTGCATACTGTGCTTGTAAAATAAATAAATAAAATCTGTACCAGCAGAATTGATCACTGTTGTCAGTGCTGAAACACCACCCACCTCAGTGTGCTCACATCCAATGTTTGGTCTCCATAAACATTCAGCAAGTGCTGCTGAATGTCAGTGGGTTATCAATGTCAGTCAACGTTGTCAGCAGTTTAAAAGGGGGATAAAAGACCACTGGTTGCACTGGATAGCTGTACTACTTAGCTTTAATTTGTTTTGAGAGGTTATTAGTACACAGAGAACCATTTCTGTTGTTACAGATACAAATTTCTTTGCTCTTTAATGGAATAGTGTTTTCCTTTTGTATACAAATTGTGTTGGGGTGATAATAACAATAATCATTTCACTATGTCTTTAATGCTGTTGCTGAATTTTCTGGAACTGCTCAGGGATGCCTCTTTCATCCCTGTCAGAACCGCATTGTTATTGGGATTTCTCTAATACTTTACATAAGATTTTCACTGTATCAAATCATATGTGATCAAGGTGCTGGGAAGAGTTTTCTCCTGTAACACAAGGTTGGCTCTTTCATACCAGCCATAGTTGTACAGAGGTGACGCTACAGCTGTGTGGAGGTCACAGAGTGCAGGGACAACATGCACTCAGGGCAGTGCTGGGTTCAAAGAGTGAAGTCACATGTTTTGGGACAACATGCTGCAAGCCCAGCCTGGGGCAATGTCACTCACCCAGGGGCTGGGAATTAATTGACAGACTCAGCCTTTCTGTTTTGCCTTCTGCTAGCAAAAGGTGTCGGTAGAGAAATAAACTTTATTTTAAAAAAACACAAGTGAAGCAATATCATTACAGTCCATGAATCATAAATCAGCGAAGAGGTATGCCTTAGCACAGAGAATATACTATGGGGGCCATCTTGTGGTCAGAGAAAGTTTGTTCTCTGTGTGTAGGAGGGGAAAAAAAAGTATTCCCAGAAATTTTTTACAGTACCTGAAGATACTGTCAGCTAGATTGCAGTTAGAAGTTTTATTCAGGGCTGTTGATTGTTAGTTGGGTCATTAATCCTCATGTGATCAGCGGCAGGGTTAGCTGTGATGCTAAGGTGATAAGGAACTGATGCATTTTAAGGGTTGGGAAGTCTTTTGTAGGCTAAGAAGTGCAGTTAGAGCTTTCCCTTGATGAATATTTGATGCCTATTTGTTTTGGAAAGTTATTTCATCTTTTATATTGTAGAAAAGCTCTTTGAAGTCCACGGGTGAAATACCACCACAGTGCTAGAGTACAAAACACTATAAGCTATTGTAAAATAGTACTTCAAACCAAGAATCAACATCTTTTTCACGGTTATCATCCAACAAAAACCTGCTCTCTCTGAGGCCATTTTCTCAGCTGCATAGTTCTAGCTCTGTGTGCTTCTGTTCTGGCTGAAATACCAAAACTATCAAACTAAAAGCAAAGCTTGCCTATGCAAATCAAATGTATTTACCATCTCAGATATAGAAAGTTGAATATGATCTTTCCTGTATCATTCAGTCCATGGTTAGAATTACTACATTTCCCCTTCTTAGGAGGGCTTCCCAGTGAACTCAGATGCTTCCTGAAGAACCCAGGAACAAGAGTTTAAAGAAACTCTTAACTGATGGGAGTCATCAACCAACAGCACTTACAAGGCCAAGTTTTGCTTAGCTTCTAGGGCCATTATCCACGGTCAATTAATGGGACTTTCATGATTCTAGAGGAGTGCTTATGAAAACCAGCCCCATCATCTGGTGCAGTTGGCTCTGGAGCAGTGGTAGATCCATGACAGTGAATAAATACTTTTCTCATTTGTCAGTCGACCTTCGTCTGCACAAGACTGACTTTTTTAATGACACTGAAGGTTCCTTATTGTACCATTTTATTGCTGCTTATGGATTATTTAATTTTTTTTAATGGCTCTGCAATAGTTCATTTTCTTTCTAGAAGTGTTCTTTAAAACTGAAATAGTCATGCAGAAGAAGAAAGACGGGGCTGGTTCCCACTGCAAGGGGCTGTTGATAGATTCAGAGATGTTGCACGATGACCACTGCTTCTAATGTTTCCGGTCTGCAGGCTTAGCTTCTTTGTAGGGTGTTTGGGAATACCTTTTAGTGCAGAATGTAAAAGGAAAGCAGGGGAGAGCTGTCTTCAACTTCCAAGTGATTTTTATGGAGTAAGTGTATCCACAGGTTGTCAGTGGTACAGGCACCCGTCATACACTGTTAGCATGCACTTTGATTCCCAGTTCTACAGCTCTCTGTCCATCTTCATAGCGGTACTGCCAGCTGTGATGTCTGGAGAGATGGGTTCTCTTCACTCATCAACCATCTCAGACAGATTTCACTTGGAAGATCATCTCATCAACAGCAGCTGTACAGTAAAGACTCAGCTTTTAGGAGCATAAAGCAGCCTCCCTCTTGGGTGCCTGCTCAGAGGAGAAACTGCTGTCACCTTTCAGGAGTAGTAATAAGATAAACACGTGTTCCCTGGGTAGAATCTCCCATCGCTCTCTCCAGCTTTTTCTATGCAGGTCTGTATGTAGCATCTGGCGCTTTCACAGTGCCCTCTGCTGCGGAGTCATGGTTTAAATCAAAACAGAGCTCTGTCTGATGTAAATCAGCTAGGGAACTGTTCTCATTAGTTCAGCCCCAAAGATTGAAGTTTGAGCAAAGAAATCCCTGGCACAGTTAAGAGATTGTGAGCTGAGTGATTTGTGGCTTTATAGGGTACTTAAGAATTCTTTTAAAAATCAAAGTTGGTTGTGGTTTTTTCCCCTTCTGTTGGAGTATACAAGTATTAGAGTCCTTATTAGGGGTATTCATAAGTTTCCTTGTGACACTGAAAGTCTGAGGCTTCATCCGACATTTGGCATATGCAGTCTGGTGGAAAGTATACTATGCATGTATACAGCCATTGGCCTCAGCACACCTGAATGGTCTAGTAAAACATAAAACAGAAATCTTGAAGAATTTCAGGTTAGACTATGTTCCAATAAGTAATATTTTGGTTTTTTTTGTCAAATGAAAGACGATATATATAATTTATGTATACATATATGCATACGCATATACAAAGTCCTATTGCTTTCTTGCTTTGTATCTGAAGCAATCAAGTCCCTTGAACTGCAAAACACTGGCATCCAAACCCTCCTGGGACTGCTGGCGTAGGTGCATGTGAGAACTTGCAGGGGTGTTTTGACAAAGCTTTCCTCTCTTGGAGGTGTGAAGACACGGGAATGCAAGGGCAATGTGCAGGACTTGGCTTCATGCTGAATTTGCCTATTGCCTCGTTAAACTTTTGTCCAGCAGATGGAGGGAACCTGAGCAGAGGGATGGGGAAGCAGTGGCCCTGTGTATGGAAGTGTCACCTCTGAAACCCTTTGGCTACGAGAGACTGTGCATGATAGGGTTATGCCACTGTGTATTCTGCCTTGGCCAAGCAAAAGGCAGGACAAAAGACTGGTTGCACCAACAGGAACATTTACATCTTTCTGTTTTATTGATTTAATGGAAAGAGTGTCAGTATTTAAATATATCTTGCGCTTATTTGTTTCTTGTATAGCATTTGTAGTGCTGGTGAGAGTGCAAAAATTGAGCTCTTTAATGGGTGAGAAAGCTGCTTGCTTAAGTTAGACATTTAGATTCTTGACAACAAACTTGGAGCTCGTGCAGAAACACAGAACAGATGAGAGATGTAAAGAATGGTTCTGACACCATATAATCCCAGGTTGGAAAAGACCTTAAAGATCATTAAGCCCCAAAAGCTCTGGATGCATCTTGCCCCACCTGAGGGCAGATGCTCAGCCTTCTGTCCTATGATGCCGAGTGGACTGGGTCTGCCACTTTACCAATCTGAGTTTTTCATTCAAACTCACAATGAGAAAAATGGCTGAAATGCAGAGATGTGGGGGCTTAGCTGGAGACAGCACCCTCCAGACAGGAGGACTGCATAGGATGCTGAAACTTAGCAAAAGCAGATTTGTCTTCTGGAGCTAAAGGCAAAGGGAACAGATGGGCAGGGTAACCTCTGAGTCTTGTGTATGCAGGGGTTTTATTTACTGCATTACTAATTGTATTTTTCTTAAGTGGTTTTAATAACAAGATTTTTTTTTTCCATCTATGATTGTGCTAAATGTTGTAGCTTGTACCATGATGTTTCAGAGGGATTGCTCTGTTCTGTGTGGGGACCGCAGCTATGTTGCTTCCCCCTTGTAGGGAATAATCAATCCTTGGCAAAAAAATACAGTCAACAATCTGTCTGCTAGCCTCTATAAGTAAAGCCTCAATGTATTTGTGTATTATTAATAAAGAATAGTAAGCTTGTTCCTTAGTATTAAAATCTTACTAAACTTAGTCAAAATGAGCACTGTCCAATTCAGAAACCAGGCCCTATTGAATGAATTAAAAAAAAAAAAAAGGGTTAGCACTCAGCTGTATTTTAAAGTTAAAAATATTATTGAGTAAATAGGATTTTTTTCGCTATCAATCTGCAATCTTGAAGGAATTTTATCAAAATGTAGCGTTTTTATCAGAAACGGAGTTAAACAAATGAGTAAACCTCATACTGCCACTTTATGTTAAATTTTTCATATGATCACACAATTGTAGGAGTTGGACTTTTAGAAAAAAGCACTGAAGAGGGCATGTTTGGAATTTAATGAATTTGTTGTGCTTTTAAAATGGTGAAAGAATACTCTTAGAAGAGAGCTGATTTATTTGTGACTGCTGCTGACTTCATGACTCAAGAACTGCTTGTTGTCCTGTCACGTATGAGGGCTGCTCTGAAAGTAATGCTGTCAAAAGTAATGTGGATGTTAGTGGTATGGCAGTAGAGGTTGAAGCCTCCTGTCAATATCTCATTACATTTTGTTGCTGTATGACAGATGGCAGCAATGGGGCAGTTAGAAGAAGTGACCTCTGACATGGAGGTGTGGATTAAGCAAAGGTGTTTCATTGCTTGCAGAAGTGCACAGTTAGTGGTAGTGACCTTGTTGAAGAATAGTGTTCTGTAGCTGAGAACTTGCTCTGTCAAATAGTGTTCTTATGCTCTTTGTATCTATTGTAGTATCCTTGGAAATACATAGGAGATGCTACTTTCAAAGCAACCTGATTATCTGACAGAGAGGGCTTCCAACAGGGTGTAGTGAAGTTTATGCCACAACTGGCTCATTTTCTATGTCAAGCATATGATTACATATTGTTCAGAAATTGATTAATAATTAATAGTTACTTTGAGGAAAAACAAACCACTGTTATCTATTATAAATGACATACTGGCCAAGAATTGATACCATTGGCAAGTATATGTAGTATTTTCTAGTGATATACTTGTAAGCCTCTCACTTAAGACTATGCATGTTAACTGGTTTATTGAAACCAGTATCATAAAGCAGGACCCTGTGGCACTGGTGCTGCATGTTTTATTACCATCCTGCTACCTTTTTGGCAAACAGTGCACAAATTTATCTCTGTAAGAACTCCCTTTGGATTCGCTAAGGAGCAGGAGAAAGGGATAAGAGAAAGGATGTGAAATAAGAATGCTATGTTTGCAATTCGCACTCCCTTTTTGTCCCCTGTGACAATGTAGGTTTGATGTAATATTTAAATACAAGCAAAGCAAAGTCACTGATACAGTTTCTTTCTTGTGCCATGATCTATTTAGGCTGAATTCTGTTGACAGCTGAATAACACTGCTACTTGCAGTATGATTACAACAGTGTCTACCTTCGTTTTCAAATCCAATTTGCATTTAACAAAATGAAAGATGAAAGCAACCTAGCTGAAAGTGCATCATCAGCACCAGCTTGCTGAATAATGGATATGAAAGACTGGAGAGAAGTCACCAAACTAGTTACAGTGTTGGAGAGAATATAGGGCAGGGAAACTTCAACATGACTTATTGCAAGCTGATGACATAAATCATCCAGGAAAGGCCAGTGAAGACCAGCTACTGAGCTTATTTATTGTAGAAGAGATTGGCATTAATGAGCTGGAGAAGAATGCATTCATCTGGGATGAAAATACCATTGCGTCCTTCAAGATAATGATGACCATCCAGAGAATGCTATTGCTGATGTGTCCAGAAAGACACCTTGCTCCAAAACACAAGAGTGTTTTGTGATGACTGCAATGCCATACCAAAATATTACAGTACATCTCAGTGCAGCACCAGGAAACAAAAGAAATGAAAACAGTCCAGCTATGATAGCGTGGACTAATCCAACACAACGACAAGTTCAACAGGCCTATTTTGGTGATGGAAATGGGCGGGGGATGATATAGCTTTTGCTACTTCTACAGCTTGACTTTACTATGTGTTTTTCTCTGACTTTGACTGCATTTCTGTAGAGCTGCAGTGGGTGTAAGGGTTGCAGGGAGAAGCTTGCAGCAGTATTACTGAAAAATGTAATGGTAGTAATTAAAAGATCAGTCCCTAATGGTAAATGCTGCATATCTCTTGTCGTAATCCTTTTTGGGCACAGGCAGAGAAAATACTTCAGCTTTGGGTCATGCAGGTTGAATTACTGCTGTTTGTTTTCTTTTAGCAGAAAAGATTCAATGTTTGTGGATTTTGGACTAGTCTTGCATAGGGCCTCTTTCTCCTCTGGAGATAAATATTCAGTACTCAGTTGAACTGCAATATTTTCCAGTGCAGTCCTCTTTTCTGCTGTGCTTCCAGTGTAGCCTCTATTTCTATGGCAATAACCTTTATTCTGATGGTTCTGAATCCAAAAAAAGTAGTAGTTGAGTTGGATTGTGAGGGAGTGGATGTAAGACACCTTCCCTGATGTCTTACATATGTTATTCTCTTTTTCTTTCTTTTATCTGCTGTACTTGAAAGGTCTGTTATTAACTGTCATTTTCCTGCCTGGATTTCCTGTTTTGTGCACTTGCCTGTGATATTCATTTCTCTTCTGTCTACACCTGGTGCTCATAAGTGTCTTAATTATGTTTTTTCTCTACTTGCTCCTGTGATGCTTTATTTCATGAAAGAGGACACCTGGCAGGGAAGTCTTGTTTAGCCCATCAGTTCTCAAAAGTGTTTATCAAATCAAAGAACTTCCTGATGTTTCTAACGGCATAAATGAGTTCAGCAACATATAATATTCAGAATTGGAAGTTATTTTAGTGGTTGTCTTTTGCAGAAAATGATAATTACACAATTTCTTTTAAGTTTTAGTATCACATGGAATGCAAGGCATGAAGGAAGCTATTTGATTTCAAAAAATCTATGCATTTAAAAAAAGATATGACTTTGTTTTGGCATTACTTTTGGCATAGTCCCTATGATGCTTGTTATTTTAATAAGCAAAGGTAAATACCAAAAGCTAACTTTATTAATCGCACCTCTGAAGCAAGGAAGGACTTGCATAGAATTGTAGGATCATTAAAGTTGGAAAAGATCACTGAGATCAGTCAGTCCAATCCCAACCCATCCCCACCGTTCTCACTAACCATGTCCCTCAGTGCCACATCCCCATGATTCATGGACACCTCCAAGGATGATGACCCCACCACCTCCCTGGGCAGGCTGTGCTAATGCATCACAACTCTTTCTGAGAGATGTTTTCTATCATCCAACCTGAACCTTCCCTGGAGCAGATTAAAGCCATTAGCTCTTGTCCTATCCCTAGTTACCTAACCATATACGTAACCAGTAGAGAAGAGCAATAAAACAAGGGCTGATGTAACTGGAACCAGGGTGTCAAAACTTTTTGAGACAGCTATCAGCAAGGCATTAAGTGAGTGGAAGCTTTTATTCAGGGAATCTTATGAACAGCTTGCTGATGTTAATAGGATATTTTCCATGTACTTTGAATTCTGGGCTTTGAATCATGTCTGAAGTTCTCACTGAATGTGTGATATTGCGCTCCCTCTGTTGTCATAAGAATGACACCTTCTTCAGAGGAGATTATTTTCTTTCAGAAAGGGAGGGACCTGTGAAGGAAATAATTGATAGTCTTAAATCCTGTACTTTGGAAATCCAAGTTCTTTTTTATAATCCTCACAGAACAGGAAAAATGACTAGCAACTTCACAATACTTAAAGCACATCTGATAATGGAGTAATTATTTTACACAAGAGCACATTCTTTATTGAAAAGATGGGCATTTAGCTCTATCTATACAAGGCTTTGTAATAAAGGTAATAATTTCCACCAGAACATGTATGATTAACGGAGCGACTCCATATAGAGTTGTCAATTCTGAATGTTCTAGTAGCAAGGAATGAACAAGGACACCTTGTCTCTGATTACTGTTATTGGAGTGGGGGTGGGCTGAAGGAACTTGTGAATAGTGTCTCAACTCACCTAAGGTGTTTCCTTTATATGTACAAAATACTAATTGAGAACTGAGGGTAAGGGGAGCAAAGAGGGAAAAATGACTGCCTGCTTGCTGCTGAACAAAGCTGTCCCTAGGTAAAATCAAAGCTGAAGTAGAAGGAGGAAGGGTATGATCTGAACCTCAGGAAAAAACATGGGAGCACAGGGAGAAAACTGTAAAATGCAAGTTTCAGCTTCAGAGAACAAAGTTACCTAAACAAAATAATAATGCATTGAAGACAATAAACATATTTTAACTCATATTTCTCCCCATTTTGATTTTTCCTATTAGTAAGAACTGGAAGAATGAATTCTAAATCATTTTGTTAAAAGATGTTGGGTGTGACTTTATTCTTTCTAATGGTACATATAAGTAGATCAGTGAAAATTAAAAAAAAATAAAAATAAAAATTGCATTTTTTCCCTACTTCTTAAACTGATGATAGTATTAGTGGTTTATAATGTATTATTTGCTGTGTTACTTTCATGAATTTAAAATGTATTCCAAAAATTAAAGCACTGGAAATGTGCAGTACATCCTGCAATGTACTGGTAAATTCTGGGATGATGAAGCGTAGACGTGATAGCGAAAATTAAAGCAAATCTTTAATTATACATTACAAATGCTTGTTCCTTATATCAATGGTGTGCTTATGGAGAACTGTTAGAGCAGTAGGAACCACTGTGCGTGTCCTAACCATGAACCTGGTGACATCTCTGGGAGGTGACCACTACAGGGCACTTCAGGTTAAGCAGCTTTCTTGCACAGTCTGCTGCATTTACCATCACAATACAGAAAACAAAAAGTTCATTTTCTCACTCCTAATATTTTACCTTTCTTGGCATGAATTCTGATTAGCTTTTGCTTGCACAGTGTGTGAGCAGTAAAACTATCAGCAATATTTCAGTTGTTGATGTCCTGTGGCAGTGAATTCCACAGACTGCATTTGCTTGAAGTGTTGTTTTTCTTTTCCTACTTCTGGCTTTCCTGTTATTTCTCACTTTGAACATTAATTTGGGAAGACAAAGGATTGTGATCTCTGTTCTCTGAGCCCTGTTAACAACAGTTGTTTTATGGGAATAGAGCTCTGGCAGAGGGCAGGGACAAGGATGAACCTATTAATGAGGACACAAAGGCAGCAGAACATCAAGAGCTGTGAGCAGCTTGAATGTCACATCAGTATTTAGTCTGCGCGTTTGCAGATCTGTCGGTATCAAGCAAGTTGGTGTGCAGATACTGTCCTCTTCTGTGGGGCAGGTGGAGTCTAAATGAATAAGGTTTCTCCCTCCATCCTCCTGAGGGACTCTTGACTTCTGAGATGTTATGCTTACCGCTACTTCCATGGCAGTGAGGTGTTAATTAACCTGTAAAGGAAATATCTGCATTCAATATACACTGGATAATACTAATACATAGTAGCCAGTTGTTTGTTCTTATTGGGTGTTCTTAGTGATGTAACTCATGTTTTCTTATATAGCCTGAGATAATTTCTTATTGTACATGGTTTATTACAAGATAGGTAGTATCTTTATTTTAAAAGTCCAAGCTGTGCAATAGCACAGTGCCAGCAGAAGGAGCACTATAAACATCCAGTTGCCCTCTCATGCTTGTGACATGCACACACTGTGAAGCGATAACAAAATAAAGGGGTTGACTGCAGACGCAGTCACTTTGGTGTTTGTAAGATGAATTTCTGATCCCAGCAGGAGAATTTTATTAACTTCACTGGAGCCTTAAGTCCTCAGTTCAGAGCAGTGCTTTCTGTTTTTTTTTTCCCGTCTGAGAATAATATAAAGAAAAGTTTAACAAACAGGGCTTGTTACTCATCTTTGTCTATAAGTGCATTGAGTTCAACTTTTTCTGTTACCTACTGTGTAATCACTCTCCGTAAAAGTGATTGTTTTGGGTCAGAATACCAAAACTTATTACTTATTGCCTCCTTTCTGTACATAAGTACACAGTCACTTCGTTCTCTTGGAAAAAATAATTTGAAGGTTTAGCATGTAAATCCTTTTCTATTGTGTGTGTAAAAATCTCTTTGCTTTCTTCTAATAATTTCCTTATTGGATCAATATTTGTGATCAAAATTGTACGTGATCAGAAAAATGAATTTAAAATTAGTTTATTTTAACCTGCATATCTATCTGTCTGACTCTGGCATTAGAAATAACAGACGTATCAGAGATACTGAGCAGACTTTCAGATTTATAAAAACAGTGGAGCAATATTGGTAGCTAAGCAGAAGAAAACAGTACTGTTTCTGAGTTCCTTTGTTCAGTGGCACGAACGGTTGGAAATTCATATTTTGCAAGAAGTCCTTGGTCTAACATTCTTGTCAATATATACAGAGGTTCATAAGCATGTTCTCAAGTTAAAGGTGTATGGCTAAGCCTAGATTTCCCTTTGGACATATTTATTCAGTTATGCATTTGCCATCCCATCAGTCTGTGTTCTACTTTATCTGTGAAAACTGCAGGGTTGGGTTTGGACCAAGTTCAGGCGCTGTGGGGAACACCAACGAGTGTGAATTAAGCACAGCCCTCTCTCTCCATCTGCAGGCTAGGTGGTGAACTTTCAAAAGACTCTAATATCAGAAATTAAAACATTCTTGTCAGTGAAAATCATAACTCATCTACAGATCTTCATTTCCAGGTGTAAACACAAACTGCAGCTCTCAGCATTGCCACAGATGCCACTTCAAGTGCAAGGAAGTGCTCTGTGAACTATAGTGAGCTACAGGTCTATTGGCTTTTAGAACTTCTAATCTGCCTATATGTGGATTATCTGCAACTGAAGGGAGGCGATGCTGTACACCCTTAAGACGAAGTGTATACGTAGTGCCATATACAGGTTTATTTTGTAGCATCAGTATCAAATTTTTGGCTTGTTTACAGGTAATTCAAATTTTGATAGCACAGAATTAGAAATATGAAAACAGTCTGATACACTAGCCAGAGCTTTGTAATCTGAGCTAGGCATACCTGACCGAAAGAGGACACTAACCTTGGTAACAGGCTCTTTTCACATCTGGCTGAATGGCAAAGATTAATCCTAGCAAAGCTGTCAGTATGGGGAAAGGCAAAAGGTACAAGCAGGGTGTGAAAGGAAAGTAATTTAAAGAAGAAAAACAACAGCTGGTTTGAGTAGGGTCAACTCAAATACCAGTTTATGACATTCATGCAAAGAGAGCAGAAAGCAGTCTAGCTAGGAGAATGTACAGATAAAACTGTTTTTTCAGGGATGAAATTTTCTGGGATTCTAGAACTCATAAGGTTTTTTTCAGGTAATAAAAACTTCAGCTAAACATTCTGCTCTATGATCACTCTTTATAAAAACTCTTATTTAAAATATTGTTTCAAAACTTACATCTATTGCAAAAGATTATTGATGAAGAGACATGGATGTAGCTTTGCTTGTACAAGAGTGATGGATCCAATGAGTTTTAATGACCAATTTTCTTCTTGGGTTATTGTGTTTGGTGTTTTTGCTATTGTGGTGGTGGTGTTGTTGTGACTCTGAGCTATTATGTCAAGGACCATCATTTCTGTTCTAGTAGTGCTCTGACCTCAGTAGCCCTGACCTCAGGCTGGTGTTCCCAACCACCACAGCTAAAACTACGGTAATACTACCGTAATTCCTAGAAGGCGTGGCATTGGACCAGGGAAGGTGTCTGTAGGTAGCTTTTTTTTTCTCTCCTCAGAATTACTAGGAAGTCACTTTTTATGTCTTCTTTGTAAGAGCAGTGTCCATGGTTACCTTGCTATTGCCGATCATGGCAATTGTTACTGCCATAGTCTGACTGATGCAGTTGTACATAATCAAAGTGGCTGTGGTTGTGGAAGACTTACGTCAAAATTACATTTCATTTGAAAGGTTTACTGAAGATAAAATGAGATTTCGCTTTACATTAAACAGGAAAGAGCAGGAAGGCAAAGGTCCTATTACAATAAGAGACAGTGCTCTGTATGTGAGTTTGTAAATTGGACCCTAATTTTGGAAATGGATCTTTAATCTTAATTTGCAAACAATGACCGCTTCACAATAGCAACATAGCAATAACAGAAAATTTTTAAAAAGCAGTATAGTTGACTTGTTTGGAAATTGTCTAACTTCTGTTGATTGTGGAGTCAAAGACAGATTGATATTAAAATAAGAGGTATCTATTGTGGAAACTGTAGCTACTTACTTCTAGTATTGTACTGCTCTAACTCTTGGCTATTCGTAAGTGTTTGAAAGTTCCCCTGAAAGTGCCTGGCAGTTAACTCTCGAAATAGCAGCTTGTGACTATTGTGACACAGGTTTCTTCTCTCAAAAACTGGCTGAGGCAGATGTATGTTCTTCTTGGAGATCTTCTAGTTGTCTGTGATACCTGAATCCTAGGTACTTCTCCGTCCACATAAAATCCAAGTGCATTGAGTGTAGGTGTATTTAAATTATTAAACCCTTTTTTAGTAAGATTGGAGATTGAGTACTGAGAACCTGAGGACCCTATCAAATGGGTGCCTGCTGTAATCACAGCACATCCTTGAATGGATTCTTGCTCAAGGTCCAGGTTGTGCCATGGATACCAAGGATACAATCCCAATTTAGAAGTGCATAAGAAGAAATAGTAATAAAAATGTTACCTATTGTCACCTATAACTTCTCTCCAACCCAAGGAGTAGTAAGTAATTTGTACCAAGTGTCTTCAGTAGAAAAGAGGACAGTGTATCTGAACTGTGCAGGGGACAGGCTGACCCAGACACATATCTAGGGGCATCCAAGCTGATGTGGCACTGAAGTACAGTTGCTTCAGCACAATGTAGATAAGGTCTGCCAAGAGGACTGGCATCATTGTCCAACGTAGTGACTATGGTGCTTGGCCAAGAGCAATGTATTCTTGCTTACAGTCTCCATCCTTGATTATTTCTGGCTTGTGTTTATTTTTTTAATCCAGATGCCATCTAATATTAGATGTTTGAAGACCTCAGGGTGCAGAAGCCTTGTCACAGGTCTCTTCCACTCAGATGCAGAGTCTTAATAGCCTTTGCCTGGCCCCATCCCTCCGTGATTTCCTGCAGGAGGTGGGAGCCGTGGTTTGAGCCCTTCTCAGCAGGGAAAAGCTTGGAATCCAGGACTACCGCTTCCTAAGCAAATACTCTACTTGGGTATTATGCAAAATGCTATGGCTGCAAATAAAAACTTGGCTTGCATTAAGGTTGCTCAAAGCACACCAAATAAATCAGACTCTTCAGGAGGGACAGCTAGTTTGTAAATCCCAAACAGCCTTTGTTGACAGAGAAGTGCTTAGATTGTCAGCTCAGCTCGGATTTTTCAGAAATCTAGTCCAAAATCCCTTTGTGTCTTCAGTTTTCATTACTCTCTGAGCTGTGAGGCAGAGCATTCATGTCTGGCATTCAGAATGAGGTGTTCTTCAGCTGTTTGCCTGTCCTGTGTACGTATAGCACCTGGGATGTGGAGCCACATTTCTGCAAAAGGTTTTGTGCCTGAAAAGAAGAGAGAGTTGGAAGCTGGAGCAGCACTGTAGCAGTTTGAGGGCACAGGCCTGGCAGCACATGGGTCATAGTGAGTCAGGATTCAGCACAGAAGTCTGCTGTTTTGATAGGGAGAGCATGACCAGATTCCTACTATGCTTGTGTGCTCAAAAACCTCCTTAGGTAAAATTTAAAAAAATGAATTTTTAAAAGTTGTGCAAGCACAAATGCATGGTTTGAATTCAGCTCTGAAAGGAAATAGCCTTTTAATGCATACTTGACCAATTAAAGTCCAAACCTTGCTAGCTTCCCAAGCAAGGGTGATTCTTATTTGCAAATCAAGTGTGCCCAAAGAACTGACTATAGAGACTGTGGACAATATCTAAGCAGACAGGTACTTTTGTGCAGTTATGGATGTCCTGCAAAATGCTGTCTATTGTCAACAGCATAGGTAAGATATTTCTGTAAGGAGTGCCTTGGTTCCTGTTTCAGAAATGTGTGATAAGAAAGCTTGACATTACTGTCCCAGCCAGTGATTACCCCAATCTACTTTGAAAGTTATTACATTGGCATCTCTTCTCCTCGGCAGCATTTATTCTCCAGTTGAGTTACACAATGGCTTACATATGCTAAATCTATTCATGTGTTCACAGTATAAGGCTTTCCAGGCCTTATTTGCATTTGTGGTTTATAAAACCCTGAACGTGATTTCCTGAATGCATGATGGTGTTATATGTCGTCTCCTGATACGCTCTGAAAACTGACCTCCTAACGACTTTTAGCCTATTCCTAAGGCTGCTTACATTATTGTAATGTTGTTCAGTCACCTCTAACAGCACCAGCAGACCACTATAGAGATTTCAATTCCCTTGTGAGATGGCAAAGAAACTCTTTTCCTCAGCTGCATTAGTTGTCTCACTACAGATAACTCAGCCCAGATTTGCATAGGTGTTGAATGTCACAGCTGCGTGTCCCAGTGGCTGCAGAAGACACTGGGGAGTGCTCAGTGCTTTCTGGAAAATGAGACTATTCAGATTTCAAATTTACCACTGCAAATTAGAGGAGTCGAAAGTATAAGGCAATGAAGGATGGGATTTATTTGCATTCTCCTGAATCCTGTACACTGACGTGACTACTAAATATATTTTGAGATCTCTTGAGTGTTTTAGAGCATGTAATATTTTTTTCTTAACAAGAAAGGAAGAGAATGATGGATGAAATCAGATTGTACAGATTTTATTTAAACTCGCTGTCATTGATTTGCATTTTATTTCTTGGTCCAAATGGAGCAGAGAAATCGTGCTTTTTCAGCTCTGCAAGTTCTATGAGAACCCCCTATAGAGCTGATAAAATAAGCATGACAACTCAAGATAAATAATTGCTTCTGGCTAATTGTTTCCAAACTGCCGTTGCAGTCATACAGTCAAAATTCATCTTGGCCAGTTCATGGAACAGCTGTTTCATATAGTAATGCTGTGATTCATTTTGTATTCCTGTCCATTATGTGCTCTTGTTGAATTTGGAGCAATTATTTGTAGAAAAAGGTTATTGCTTTTTTTTTTTTGAGGAAGGCATTGGAAGCTGCCATTTTTCAACAGTGCATTTCTGTGCTGCATTATTTCCCCCCGATAAAAAAGCAGCCAGAGAAATGTGTCAAAAAGACAGGTTATCCTCAAAAACACATGCAAAGTGTCAGTCTCATTTCAACAATGTTCTCTGTCATTTATTATTTTTTTCCTGTCACATTAACTGTTAACGGCCCTATTTGGCGAAGATATATGATAGGAAAAAGAATACAAATTAGAAGAAACAGCACATTCTAAATAACTTGATTGATAAAAATTATGATGGACTGTTTTCTCTCTAGCTACAAAAATAAAAGTACCGCACAAATAGAGATTCTGACCAAATCTATCTCTCCACTGGTAGGAATGAAGAGAGAACTGAAGCCGTAGTGTATCTCATTTCCCCTCTGTAAAATGGGATATTAATCCTTTCTTCCTTCGGAGAGTTATTTAGGTTTTGTATAGTCCTTTAGCGCTCCTAATGAAGTTTAAATTTAACTCCCTCTTTGTGCAGATACTCCTGACCACACCAAGAATGTTTCTCTGCAGAATCAGATTCAGTGATTTGCATTAGGAACTGATGAACGTGAAGCTGAGGTTGTCCCCAGGAATCTGGAAGAGAAACTGAATTTGCTTCAGTGGAAAGTGAGCCAGCGTGGTGGTTTTTATATCCCTAAGTTAGTACTGAAGAGAAGAGGAAAACTTAGGAAGTAATTTCACAGTCAAGCATCAGTATGCTGGTGAGTAGGAAAATAAAGTATTCTTCCTTCATGAATTGTGCTCACTCCTGGGGAGGAGAGAGATGCTTGCTGCTCTTGCCATTTACCCTCTGGCCAGCTGTCTGAAGAAGAGTCATGCACTCGCAGCCATGTTAGAAATCTTTTCTCTGCTCTCTCAAGTTGTTATAATGGTTAGAACAGGGAGGAATTGCAAAGGATTGCATTATTCTCACCGTTTAATTTTGCAGGATGCCCTTTGGTGCTTCTGCTGTGCAGTACAGCAGCAGCAACCTGATTGATGAATACATAGGGTGGACGCCAAAATAAGGCTACAACTACTAAGAAACATACTGAATTTAATGTCATGAATTACCAAGAAAAGAAAAGAAAAGCCAAGGCAATAACACTAAGAACATTTTGGAAAAATGAAGTAGCAATGCTTATTTATTTAACAGCTATAGCACAGAAGGAGAACACCAAAAATCAAATAAAATACCCCTAAAGTATGGGAGTCTAGTGCTAGCAAGCACCAGTTCAGTGTTATCTCCTATGGATACAGTTGGACACAGCAGCAGGAGTGTTATTTTCTCCCTGCATGATACGAGTCACTTCCATTGGAGACAATATGCAATCCTAAGAGCTAAACACTAGGTGTTTCATATTTGCTGAATCTCTTGCTTTGAGTCATTGATTTCTTCGCCTCGAATCTCATCTCTGGCCCAGTTAGTGAGCCATTAAGTGAGGAGTCTTCTGTGTTGATGAAATAATAATTCTGTTTACAGAGCCCCTTCTCACCAAGACTCTGTAGGTGCAGCACAGTGTCTGCTTAATTCACACTCTTTTAATAATTAAAGTGTTTCTACCTAATGCCTTTGTGCAAAACAGAATTCTTGTGCTATCTTCAATCAGAAGCAATTGCGGGGAGGCAGTCTGGGGAACTGATCCTAGAAAGTTGCCCATTTGTTTGGCAACAGAGTGTCCTTTAAAGGAAGGAAATGTTCTCTTTTGAGGAAAGTGCTCTGGCCACATGCGTGAGCACAGCAGCTGAGAAGTAGGGGTACTCCATTTCTGCCATACTTGTGTCCCTTTTCAGCGTACTCTGAAAACATTAGTATGATAATTCACAGTCTTTTTTCCCCCCTTCTTAAAATTTAAGACGCGCTGAAATTATATATATCTTTTTAAAGCTTCCCATATCTGAGAAGGGAAGGGAGATGATAGCAAGGAACAGTCTGTGCTGGCTAAGTGGCTGATGTGCTATCCCATCTTTTCATACTGGCATGCTGCTGGCTTTACTGTGAAGAGCTCCTTGGTGCTGAGAATACACAGGGCTTTTACAAAAACCCATCCAGATATTTACTATTCTGGATGACCTAAGCCCATTTAATATATGCTCAGAAAACCCAGCTCAGGAGAGAACAGAGATTAGTTACAAAGGCAAAAATATCCTTTAACCATAATGGTTTGCTTCTCCATTTGTTTTGTTAATGGGAGTTCACAATGTTTTTGTAAATAGCTACAATAGGGCTCTGTATGCACATTGTGTAGGTGTAAATAAAAGATGAAGTCTGGTCAGATGCCACAATCCTAAACTGCTGTAATTATTGATTTTCATCTGCATACCTGCTAATACAGAGTAATTAATTAGCTACATGGGCTGGATACAACACTGAGGCAACCATCTGCAGCAGCAGAGAAACCAGCTATGAAATGTGGTGACTCATAACTATCCAGTGTGATTTCCCTTCACCTGCAGGAAGGGCTGAGGGCATGTGATCCTTGGCCAGAACCTTCACCCCCCTTGCACCTGTATGGCACTGCTGGTGGCATGAAGGCATGGGAGCAAATGAAATGTATGATGTCCTCAAACAATGCCTCTGAAAATATTTTCCTAAGATTTTTACTTTGCTTCTGTCACAAAAAGCAAGACTGGAAAATAGTTTGAGAGCTCTTTAAGATAAATCCTTTTGTGCCTTTCCTGCAGATGCAGGTAATTGCAGAGAGATTTGGGATCTGTCTAAGTCAGATCCTGCCCATTAAAAAAATACATCTCAGGGTTGGATTTGACATGCAGTGTTGACATCCTTTTTTCTGTAGTGAGGCAGATGATATGTTTAGCAGACAGCTACTTTGACAACTTCCCTTCGGAGGAGCTGAAGGAAAGTGCTGAAAATTTCCTGTAGCTTTTGATATTTTATGTGCTTGCTGGCCTAATCTTTATAAAATCCTGGCACTAGAGGGGGTTGCATTTACTGCTACCACAAGCAAGTGCAACTCCAGAGATATCAGTAGAATTGCATCTCATTGTAGTTGTGAAGCTGGACCTCCCTTTGAAAAATATTGCCTTCCTTACATGTGAGGAAGAAGAGAGTTGCCCTCTTCTGAGCTTTGATACCAATTCTGTAGTCTTATATAAGGTAGCAGGATCTTTCCAAAACTGTAATTTCTTTCCATTAGGAGAATCACCTGCACAAACCTGTCAAGAAATTAGATACATAAAAAAGCTATCATGTTACTTCCTCCTAGTAGTTTGAATGACATCTTGAGTTATTCTCTATGCATTTTGTATGTTTTTTGCTTTCTTCCTTTGACTTTATTGCACGAAAACTTACCTCTTGTATAGCTAAGTGCCCATGTTATGTGATAACAACTAGCTCCAGAAACAGATCCTGGAACCATTGTAAATAGCTATTGAACCAGACTTGAACTGCCAATGTGCTCACTCAGAATGAGATGAAATCCAGCAAGAGATTTGTAGAAGTTCAGATTTTCACTGCGCCACTTCTTTAATAGAACATTCCTAACAATTTTCTGGTAAACTGATTACTAGGAATATATCTTTCAAAATCATTATGTATCTGGTTTGTTTTCACCTGTATTGGTTTGAATCTTATCACAGTGTGTACCAGAACTTGCCTGAGAAGAATGCTGAATTTAAATAATTACAAAATTTTTAGGGTCACATGTGATGAAGTGACGACATGTTTTAGCACAACTGCAACTGTGAATGCTTTCAGTGTGGCTGATGTAAGATCTGTGATACAGTTACTGTATCTTCTCCAAAGGTACAGGTAGATGAAAAGGCTTCTTCTCATACTTTAAGTCACAATTAAAATTGATTATATCTTAATGTACAGAAATGTATCTTGTAATGGCTTGGTCAAGTCTGCCCTCTAGTGGTACAGAATTTGCAAACTGTGGACTCCCAGAAGCCAGTGCAAGAAGGGCGCTCTGTAGGGAACATAGCTAATGGATTTCATTTCACTCTTGTGTGATTCATTGTTCAGTCTATTTATTAGCATCTGCTGTGAGTGTGTAACTGCACAGGCAAGACATTTTATCACCTAGAGGTCAGGGTGAAGTCTGAGTAAGCCTACTTTCCTTGCTGCACCAACGGGAAACAGAGAGGAGTCCAGCAATTCTCTAGTCTATGAGATAAGCCCAACAGCTGCTGGTAGGAGTGGTGGAGGCTGCAGTTTGGTTTCCTGGGATTTTGCTGTATGAATACATTCAGCTGGTTGAAGCACACTTGATTATGTAGCTCTTTCATTAAAACCCTGCGTTCTGGTGAAGAGAAAAAAAGTCCTACAAATAATATACTCAGGAATTAAGACAAAGAGTAGAACATAAAGTTGAACTAAATCTGAGAGATCTTTTCATATTAAGAAAATCTTTTGGGAATGGAAGGAGGTAATGAAACCCAGTAGCTGTAAAATAGCCATATGATGGCCAAGAAACCAGCCTCTCAGTCTCTCACCCAGAGAAATACTGCTATTCTCAAATGTGAGGCATTGGAATAGTATGGCAGACTATGCCATGCATAATGTTTCTCATACACTTTTGTAGATGATTTACCCACATTTGCTTAGCTCTTATTTATTTATTTATTTTCTTGAAACATGCCGATATAGAGGAAAATGATGAAGCTCAATGATTTCAGTGGTGTTAATGCAAATATGGAGGAAAAGAGTGAAATTCAAGAATGAGGTAATGTGGAAATTATCGAGTGTCTTCCTGAGGGGGCTGACTGTGGGTGATTGCACTTCATCTGTATTCAAACAACCAATGTTGTTTGAGTGGCAGTTAGTGGCAAACTGCCTTAGGATGAAGTGCTTGTTGAATTGTGGGAGCGTAATGACAGCCTTATTGGATGAAAGATTTCCAGAGCTAAAATATGAGTTTTGGCACTTTAGTTATACACAACTACAATTGCAGCTAGTAGTAATTGATACAGAGCTGCAGTTAAAACAGAACTGGTGACTGGAACAATGCTGCAGGGGTGGATAAAATTACAAAAGAAATTTATATTGCCAATATATACGTGGCAGTTCAGGCATACTGTCCTGGGTAGCTGATCTCAAAATGAACCAGTTGCATTATAAAGTGTTAGAAGAGCAAATAAACAAGCAGACAAACATGTGAATGTGGAGCTTAGGTTTAGCATTTGGTTTAGGTTTTAGGCAAGGTGATTCTCTGAATGCTGTCCAAAACAATGCCAATAGTAAAGTAAGGGTTTGAGAGGTGCGAGAATGTCCATATATCAACCACTCTTCACTGGAGTGCTGAAAGCATGCAGCATGTCTCTCTGGGTGAATGAAAGTGGTACTCAAACATTTGCACCACAAATTACTTAGCCTTAGCATTGTTGTTAGAAGCTTTAAAAGAGCAGAGAAATTCTTCTCAGTTACATTTGTTCAAGAGCTGTGTAGATGTGGTACTGAGGGACATGGTTACTCGGCAATATTGGTGGTAGCTGAATAGTTGGACTAGATGATTTAAAGGCCTTTTCCAACCTTAATGCTTCTATGATTTGTGTTTATGCTAACATCTTACAAATCAATACTGCAGACCAGGATTTTTTCTGTGTAAGCGTGCAGATTTGGTACCACTGAGTGTCCCACAGAGTGCTGAGCTTTGCCTCTGCTGGTACCTAAACCCTGACTTAGATTCAGCTAGTCTGTGCCTGCCCATAACTAGAAAGGTGAACAGGTATGCAGAATTATGTTAAAAAAAAAAAAAAAGCTAGTTCTTTGGGCCTCAGATCTCTTCACAAAAATAAATGAAGTAGAATCATAGGAGCATCACAACACTGTACCCAAAAAGCTCCATGGTCCCCTGCACAAGTGAAAAGACTGAAACAGAGTGACTTGTGATCTCTGCACAAGGGAACTCTCCCAGGGGTTTGGGGTTGTCGCTCTGCCTCTCACTCTGTGCAGGAAGGGGGATGTTGGTATCACAGCATTTCTTGTGAGTGGAGCAATCCATTTTGTCGATCTACCACCTGGCCCAAAGGTGGGGAGAATGCCAGGTTTCCTGTTTGCCTGGTGCTAACCAGCTGGCCCTGGGCATGCATAGGAGCCTGCAGAGCCAAGCTGAAGGCAGGAGGCAGCATGGGAGCTGGCTCTGAGCTGGATGGGATCTGGCAGCCTTACCTGGCCCTGGGAGCTCTGTAATTCATGCAGTTGCAGCTGGGGATCTGAGGACTTGGCAAAAGGGGCAACGTGCCTGCCAGATTTATTTTGGTCTGTCAGGCAAGGTCACCAATTAATTCCTCTGGAGCATTTCAGTTGGGTTGTATCAAGATTTTTCAGTAGGAAGCAGTAGCACTGTAAAGAAAGATGCCCAGCTTCGCAAATGAAAGTAAAAAATCTGGATACAGTGTAGGTGCTTATACTCAAGACTGAAATCCCAAATAGTCCCTCCTGTACCTGTTAACAGCAAAGCCTGTAACTGCCTGATTTTTCTCAACTTTTAGCACTGTAAGATTATCCTTGCATCTGCTCAGAAGTGCTGTAAGAGCTGCAGGCCTTAGCCCTGTCTCATATACGAGACAGATGAGGAAACTCACTCAAGGTTCTTCTCTCTGCACCTTTAATTTAATGACACCCACAAAAAATGCAGGATCTGTGATTACAGTCAGCAATACAACAGTGGTTCCCACCTACTTTCTTACATTGACGAATGGGTTGAACAGTTACCTGAGATTTGAAACCTAAGTTGTACGCCGTGTTCAGATACAAGAAAGTTACAACACATAATACAGCAAATCATAAGAAACAATTAGTGCACTATGAAGCGTGTTGTGGAGACATCCAAACTAGGATCAATGGGAGATGGTACGGCCATATTACAGAGTTAATGGTTATCAATACATCTGCAGTGAGTCTGAAGTAATGTGTAGAGATTAGTGTCATGGCAAGTAAGCATTTCACTGCTGGTTCCTGCCCCAGCCTGAGTCTACATCAGTCTTTCCATACGTAGTCTAATCTGTATATCAATCCCAAAGTCTCATGGTCATGAACAAATTTTAAATATTAATAGTTTTGTTTTGAACATATAAGCATGAATCCAAGTTGAATTCCAATGTTAGCTTATTTAGCTTAACTTCCTGTATGTATTTCTTTTGATATAATTATCTTTTTATCAGCTGGTGAGAAAAGAAAGCATCTCTTGCTAGAGCAAATTTTCTACCATATAAGAGACAAATATGACCACTGTTAAACAAGGCACTTAAATATTTTCACATAACCCAATGTTCTTTATAGATATTATTTATACTTGCAAAGATTAAGATGATGTGTACAGAAAATCTGAAAAAATAGAGGTTAGTTTGAGGTGTTAGACACCACATTTCATATGTTTATTGCTACTTACTGTATTTTGAAATTAATTTTATTGCCCAGAAGGTTTTAAGAGCTATGAAGGTGCCTTGAAACTACAGAACTGAGAGAGACTGATCCATTTCCCTGGTGAGATAAAGCATAGATGTATGAGAAGCCAGTGGGTCATAATTTCAGCACCCCAGTTTAGCACTGTATTTGTTATAGTAACCCTAGCAGAATTCATGCAGGAATCAGCGGTGACTCTCCAATGATTATTTTTTATTCAAAGCACTCAATTTACATAGAGACAAAAGGCACCAAAGGCAACAGAGAACATGGCTATCTAATAGCAAGACAAAAGCTGACTTATGTGCAATATCATGAGTCCCTATTAGCTGCGACTGGCAAGATTTTGGTTTAATTTAGCCCTGATTATGTAGACAGCAATTGGAGTATAATCTATAGAGACCCTAGATGTTCAGACTCCTTATGTGCCCTGAACTCCATCTTTGCCAAAAATAACCTGTCTTTACAATGGTTAGTGTCAAACATGTCCCGGGCCCTGAGTCAGTTTGTAATCACAGGTGGGTGGAAGCTACATACTGCAAGAACAGTGAGAATAAAGTCTGTAGAACTCCAGAAGACTGATGTTTTAACAGAGGTTTCAATATGAATTTTGAGGCTGGCTGAGTAACTTCCAGCCAAGGTGCTGAGCTGCCTGCTCCTCCTGGAGGCTTGTTCCTATAGGTTGAGTTAAAGATTACTGGGATGCCCAAATTTGTCCTGCTTACAGCATCTGAATGGGTGACTGGGCAATGATAAGTGGGGAAAGAAATGGCAGGAAGAAACACGCTACAGATGATGAAAGGAATACTGTGATCGTATCCATCTGTATGTGTATATGATTTCTACTTCTCAAAATCCATCTGAAAATAAACTTAATTGTGTTAGGACATATGTTTGTTCAATGTGAACTGCAGCTAAGTGAACTGCAAGGGAAAGAAAAACAGATTATTTTTTTTTTTGTCTCTTAATGCCTTTTCAGGTACCATAATAACAACCTTTCAGTCTCCTTTAGGAAGGACCAGAAGTACTCTTTCTGAACATCTTTGGATTTTCTTAGCAAACTGCTCTCTTAGCCCTGCAGTATAATTACTGCCTATCCAGCAATAACAGAAATGAGAATGTCTTTTGCAGTGTCTTTTTCCTCCAGAGACAATGTGAAACAGTACTCAGAAAGGTACAGAATTGTAATGTACTTACAGGAGAAAAAAAAAAACCCACACATAGTAATCAAGTATGGAGGATAGTGGGGGAAAAAACACCTCAAACCTTGATTAGAATTTATATTAAAGTGTCTGGAATGTATCAGACCTATAAATAAACCCTGTAGATTCAAACCGTTGTTAGTAAATAAAAGAGCCAGTAGATGGCATAGGAGACCTTGTATTCAGCATCCAGCTCAGATGGCTGCTAATAGCTCCTCTCTTCTGCAACCGCCTGTGTTGTCTCCGGGTTTAGCCCTAGCTACAGTATTTGCTAGATTCCCGAGGTTTCTTATTCATGAGCTACACTTAGATCCACACAGTACATTTATTTTTAGGGACAACTAAAGTTCATTTAATAACTCATTTGAACATGCTGAGTAAAAGCTCGACTCTGGTGAGTTTAACCACAGACTTCATTCAGTAGGGTTAGAATTGTATGAGTTATTTTTTTGATGCTCGTACTGGGGAGCAGGCATTTCGTTTCCAGGAGGGGTCTGATATTAGTGGTTTTATCCTTTCCTCTCACACTGCAGCTCCTTTCTCTGGAGCACAACAGCCATGCTTTGCTGAGAGTCGCTGTGTCATTCAAAATTAGTGAATCAAAAGAGCCCGGTCTGATGGACAAAGGGTTGGTTGCCTTTGTCTGGGCTCCAGCAGCCTTTTGCCTGTTCCTCTGTAATAGCAGGATCCAGTTCTAGGCTTTTAAGATTAATTAATTCACTAAGGCTTAACCAAAACTGGCCATGAACAAATGAAGTATATTGTTTTGATTTTTTTTTTCCCAAATACATTGTTATTTTACTGTTGGGTGAATCTGAAAATGAAAACCTTCAATCTAGCAATAAAATGTACTCCTGTGGTTATAAGCTCCGGTGGAAAAATTATTTTTCATCTCTAGAATCACTGAAGAACTTGCAAAAGGCATACAGGACTATAAATTCATAAGCATTTTTGACTACATCAAGTAGGTAAGTAGTCATATCATTCTGATGCAGTAAATGAAGCACAGAAATCTCCAACCCTTTGCAAAACCAGATTACAGTGCCACAAAGGCAGGGTTATGACTTGAGCGTGGCCCATGTTTGGGCCTGCATCATTTTTCTGACGCTTTTTTTCTTTTTAAACAATACTGGAGTGCTATAGTTGTGTAGTCATTTTCCTTGATTACTACAATAAAGTCCAAAGTTCATTAGTTCATGTCATTGAGAAGTACTAGGAATGAAAAGTTGAGCGTATAAGAGATCAGACTGTGAAATATACATTTTAATACTCAGTAGGCAACATAACTGTGGTTTGCTTTATGAGATAGGACAGGCATGACTTCCAAATGAGGTTTAAATCTGGAGTCCAGATATCCTCCCAGATGGGTTGGAAATGTCTATGTGGTGCATTAGACACTCCAGAAGGGCTTTTTCACACTTGTACTGCTATTGCTCTTAATTCTATTGGCAAAATGGGCCAGTTCTCAGTGCCCAGTGCCAACCTCAGGCTTTGCTAACTTTCATTATGTTTGGATTTTACAGCTGGAACATCAGTGGAGTGAGACACAGGTATCTGTCTGCCTCAGCAAGAGGGCATCAACAAATTGGAGTGGGGCAGAGAAGAAAGCTGCTCCTCGGTGATGCAAGAAGAAGTTGTGTCTAACCCATGGCTTGAACACTAGGCAAAGGTGTGTGCCTGGGCTCTCTTGGGCTGGGCCTGCTCCCAAGCCCTGTTTGTGTCAGTAAGGAGATGAATTGTGAATTCATTGCTTGTGTTCTGTTGTAGAGGGACACACTTGTCTTTCCTTCCTTGCATCTGAGACAGTGCATGAACTAAGCATTTCTTTAGGATTGCTGGGCTCAAGCCATCACAGACAGCATCCTGCTGGTGGGAGATTTGCCTCCTGTGAGAAGCAGGGCCAGTGTAAAAGGAGTAGCATCTGCTGAAGGAGAGGCACGTGTGGGGTGGTGTACCATGAGCGGGCCACTTTTTTCTGCAATTATCAGGAGAAGGGAATTTGCTTTTCTAGGGTCAACCTTCAGTTGCTGGGGTGCTGGAGTGGCCCTTGTGTTGGGGCTGGGGCAGGACCTAAAGTTGTGCTTCACCATGCACAGGCCTGACATGGCACACTATGGATTTTAACACTGTACAGGATGTGTTGTTATTATATATCATCATTTTATATATCATCATCATGTGGAGAAGCTAATGTAAGACCACTGATCAGGCTCTCTGAAGTTTTTTTTTCCAATGATTTTAACAATTTGTAAATAATTTCTGAGAGAAGACATTTGACTTTATGAGCTGCCTGTGTTTTTTGTACTGTACATTCCAGCTTGATCACTGTTAATTAGTGTCATGCCTCTGTGTTTTACAGCAAGCAGAATTACTTCTCTTACTAATGGCTCTTTTCTGCTACTAAATTCCTATTCTACTCATTGAGCATGAAAGTTCCTTTTTCTTCCCTCACTGCATTTCTTCACTACCTTCGACTTATCTGGAGTGGTTGACTGGCAAAAGTTTCTCTTTTGTAAACAAGCAGATTAAAGGGAAAGGTGTTGGATTAAAGATGACAGACCCCAGTCTGATCCTATGAAAGTCAATGGCAAATCTCCCGTAAGCCACAGTGAAAACAATGCCAGGAAGAAAAGGGCTCTCCAGGTGCAATATTAGTGTGATTTTAAAGGAAAGTGGAATGCATCGTCTCCCTTCTTGTTTGCAGCTGCCTTTTTTGGAGTATAGCATTTCTAGTGAGTTAGCAAAATGCAGCTTTTGTACAGGGAATTTATGAATACTTTATTACAAATGAAAACACAGTGTAAAAACACATGCTATTGGCCCGAGTTTGAACATCCTTGAGCAAAAAAAAAAAAAAGAAACTGTTGAATAGAGTACTGGCTATCTGACTAAAGGGTCAGTATGTATGAAGGTTCTAAAACAGAACATATGGATTAATTAAAGGTTGGGTGAAGGGACTGACAACCCTTCTTTGCATGCCGTAGCCCTGCTCTGCTCCCTATCCTCCTGAGAGGCAAGAGCTGTTGAGGAAAACAGATTGCCATAGGGCATTTGCCCTGTGTCAGGGCTCAGCCCATGGGGCTCTGGGCTTGGATGAACACATAATGGCTTATTTTCTTCATTAAGTAGTTAAGTAGGTGCGGTACACTGAGAAAGACTGGATCTTATCTAATTCCAAGTTAGTTTCAAGCTAGTGAGAGAAAGTAAGAGTACTTCACGTTACTTGTGTTTCTGATCTTGAACGAAAAGCCTTGAGAAATATTATTCTGTAATTGTTCAGCTATTTAGTCTTCAGTTCTCCTCTTTCTGATAGCTCAGTTTATACTTAGAAAGAGAAGTATTTTCTTTAATGACAGTTTCCTGGCAGCATTTGGGTTCAGCACTTCCTTGCCCATACTAAGGCACTTGGCTGCTGGCTGCTGCTGCCTGCTATGGAGCACATCTCACGGCTCACTGCATGGCTGATTCCTCTACAAGGGAAGCAATATTGTGCCATCGCATGAGGTGTGGAGATGCCACCTAATCCTGCTCCCCTGGGGTGGGAGGGAATTGCCTTTCTTTGTAGGCCTAGTGAAAGCTAGCAGATTGACAGTCTACTGGTTAAACACAGTATGACTGTCCTTCTTTATTTTAGCTTTATGATGCCATTGATCTTACACATTTCTATATATTATTTTTTGGAGTATTTGGATATATTATTGTTCCCTGAAGTTTCTGAAGGCATCATTTTCATAGACATACAATAGAAATGGTAAACCAAAAAAAAAAAAAAAAAAAAAAATCTATTCATACTTTTAGCTCACGAGGTAACAGCACATCCATTGAAATTTAAATCAAAATGAGGACTGTGTCACACACTATAGCTCTCTGGAAAGCTACAGTGGGAGTCTAGCAGTCCAATTCATTCCTTTGTAGAATGTACTAAGGCTAATGGTCTTGCTGGGAGTAAAATGTATTTTTTGCAGAATGGTTCCAAGAACAGACTTTTCTCTTTACCAGAAAACATAAAAGAAAACAAATGCTTACTGTGTCTTTAGTATGCTAAATATGAAATTCTTTACACAATGGAATGTTAGCAGTAGCTGTAATCATGTTTTCCTTTCATCACCTAGTGAACATAATTTTAAGAGAGGACTGCTATAATTATATTTCAGATAAAAAGAAGCAGAATTTCTGGATAATATTATAGTTGGTCTGATTGTTTTGTTGATATGGAAAAATAAAGAGGGAGACCACATGAATACTTATTTAATGAACAACATATTTATTAAGCAGTGCAGACTGTACATAATGCATTTGACTTTGGATGCAATAGAGGAAGCTTACTTTCTTCAAGCACATTTCTTAGTATTTTATTACAGCTATCACATTCCTTCTTATCTGTCCAGCTATTCAATTATTTCTGTAATATGTCTATAGCACAACACTAAAGAATTTAGCTTAACTACAGTCACCAGTGCAGGTACAATCAATGTCAGCATCCACAGACTCCACAACATCCTCAGATGCAGATTTCTTATCGCTGCTTCTCTGCCATTCCAACAGGCTTACAGCAGTAGCTGTCAGAAGAGAGAAGCTATTGTTAACGAACATCAAGCAAATTAATACATTTCAAGGAAATCCTGTTTTGATGGCTGCCAACTCCCTCGTCAAGTAAAGAAAGAAATCCTGCCCCCACAACTGACATCTCACTGACTCATTCACTTGGAGCAGGATTTTCATCCATGATACAATTACTATAATAATTCCCTAAAACCAAAATGAATAATATTTCACGAAGCACAGTGACAACAGGCAGGAGCCAGTAAAAGTGCTGGAGGTAGCCGCTTTCAAAGTAAGACCACCAGGTCCCGATAAACATCAGCAATCTCTTTTAATGTTATTGCTGCATATCACTGCATATTTCAGCTGACTATTTGTCGAAGTTCATCCTGAAGGATAAGCCCTTCGGAGAATTTTCAGAGGTTCATAAACTTCTAATTAAAGTTTGCCATATATTGTGAAATCTGGCAGAGCATTGTCAGTTGCAGTATTAACCTTACCACATTGCTTTATCAACAGCAGCTTGAATAAGCCATATCCCTTAATGCTGAAATAATCTAAATGGAATAATAATACTCATCCTCCCAATAAATATTCTTAGATAGTTGGAGGTTTATCGTTGCATCTGGAAGAATATTAGGACATCCATTTAGATTAAGTTTGCATAATGAGAATGGGTAAAGCTTTCATAATTTTACTTCCATTTTTTTTTTTTTTATCCCCCAGTTGGACAATACATTTAAAACATGCCATCTTTCATCACAGGAAAATCTGGAGATTGCTCTGTTTAGGCTATATTGGTCACTTATCTCCTGAAATGCTGACACTTTCCTTGGCTGAATTACTGTCCAACCCAAAGCACAGTTATTTTTTTTCATAATTACCTTGATGCCAAATATTTCCCAGAAAGGTGCTTGGGATGTTTTTTTAAAAGTACATCATATTTTCAAGCTGTGAAATGAGACCTGCTATAGAAGTCTGAAATCTGCTATTGAAGTCTGAGTTCTGTTTTTTGTAAGCATTAATTCTTGTTACGCATGAGGGTAAGCTGTGGGTCTATCCGTACAGGAAATAGTTCCCTGGGCAAACTGGATTGTGGCTGAAAGCTATCATCCATATGGATAGGATTGGTGGCATGTTTGATGTGTGGACTGGCATGTGGACTTAAGCTTGGTGTAAAGTCTGCCTCAGTCAAGATCCTAAGATTATAAGCTCACCGATTTGAGGACAACAGGGGCTATTATGTACCCTTGAACTTCATTTTATTCTTTCCTCACTGGTGACAATAAAGGGGTGCCTGTCTTCTGAGACAGTAGATTATCAAGTCTGAGTTCTCATACAAAGAGCTGAGGAAAAGTTTTTGTCCTGTGCATGCAAATACAAGTTCACTGCTTGGGCAGAATGGGGCCTTCATTTATGCTTCTTCTCCAAATCATTGAACAAAGACAGAAAAAGACTAGCTTTCAAGGGTTGGCCTTGTATTCCCACTGATCTCTTGCTTGAGGAATAACAATCGTCTTGGTTTAAAAAAAAAAAAAAAAAAAGAATAAAAAGAAAGCTCACATGGAAACTATTCCCCTTCCTCCTTTTCCTACTCCTCCTATTCCAGATAGCTAAAATAAAGTCCTTGATTAGGAGTGTTGTTAGCACACTTCCCAGCCTCTGGTTTAGTAAATGATCCAGAGAAGCCTGCAGTTGCTGTAAAAGTAGAACTGGCTGTGACAACTAACATAACCTTTTTTTTTTTTTTTTCCCTGATTTTTCTTTTTTTCTAACACGTTTTTGTGAGGGAATGAGAACAGCTTTATTACAGCCTAATATTCTGAGGCAGTGAGTGGCCTGGGGTGATGACATTTCAGAGATATAGAACTTGGATGCACAAAAGAAATCTGTGAAACATGGATATGACAAGGTTTGGGAAGAGTGGGGTATTTTTTGTTATGGTTGAAAGTGTGTTCTTTTCATAAAAGGATGCATCTATTCACTTCTCAGGAAGTTGTCAGAAAACTATTAGCACTTCCTCTGAGGTACTTGTTAAATAGACTTGTAGAATGTTGACTATTATAGAAAGATATCATTGGTTTTGTGGGCTGATTCAAGACATGGAAGATATTATAAACATGAGCAAAAAGTGCAAAGTTCTAGATAGGTGCTTTAAATCAGAAATATAATAGTGTTTCTCTCTAGTATTACTCAATATAGAAATTCATTTGTTTCAGTGAATTACACTGCATTATCCCAGCTGTGGTTTTGGCTAATAATGGTTAGCATAGAGAACAAATCAATTCAGCAGATACTCTCAAGTGGTGGTTTCTGTCTATGGTATCTAGGTACAGAGTGATCCATTAAAAAATTTAGGAAGGAATGTACCAGAAACATCTACAGATTTAAGGCTGGATTCTCCCCTCAAACTTGTATGACTGTACTGTATAGCTGTGTTCTGCAATCATGCATTACATTCATGGCAAATCTGTATAAGTGAAAGGAGAAAAAGGCTCAGTATTTTTAAAAATCTGGGGTACAAGTTTGAGTATATAAAATACCTTTGAAAACCAAACCAATTTTTGGAGCAATTTAGAGAACATTTCAGCAATGTGTTTTTTGCTGATGTATTGCACAGTGGCGTAGCGTGGCAGCCTAATCACAGAAGTCATGTCACACTACTTGACTGACTTTCAATTGCCTTGCTTGCCCTGGCCTACACAAAATTGCAGGCTGTAATGTGCATAAAAGGACTTACTGTTGCTTATCACAACTTTATGGAGATCCTGAAAACGTGAAAAAAAATTTTTATTGATCTCTTCTGCCCCTTTTACCACCTCAGATGTTTTTCTCAGATGTCACTACCTGCCATCATCTTAACTAGCTCTTAGCTAGCCGGTACTGTCAGTGTTTCTAGCAAATACTAATGGGATTAAAAACAGCAGCTCAGAGAGGAGCTGGAGCCATGCGGTTCTGTGTGTGGCTGTGCTGTGTTTTGTTCTTCTGAGTGCTCTGACAGCTCCTACAGTATGTGACACAGAAAGAAAAATATCTTACCTTTTGGGAAACAGTGGAAGCCAACCTTAACGGAAGTTTTTTCGATTGGAGTACAGTCTTTCATACATTTCAGTACTGGGTCAACGGAGTAGCATGTAGATTCCTCTCCATCAATAGTAGGATTTCGATTCAGCTTCACATAACTGCGCTGCAGTTTGCACCCTAAGAGGAAAAGGAAAGGTAGTTAAAATTGTAGAAATAAATCCCAATCGATCCTTGCAATAATAAAGGTCCATATTTTCTCTTCAGCTTTTATTAAAACACAGGTCCCTGACAAACCATTTTCACAGTAGCAAGGTTATCAAGATAGGATGATAATAAGTTGGGGGACCGAAGAAAGATTCTGTAAGGGGAGCTATATTTAAAATCTAATTGCACAATATAACCCAAATGGAACTGTGTATACCCAGTTTTTTAGAACTACATAATACACAGAAAATAACCTCTCATATCTGGAAGCTATTAAGAATGGATACTGCAGGCACAATGGCTACTTCACTACATTAGGAAAAATGTCAACTGTAGTGAATGGATAGAAAAAAAATGGCAGCATTTATATAATAACATCAAGGATAATTTTTGTATTGGATGTTTTTTTATAATGCTGTAATTATCTCACTAGAAAGGTATAATGTAACTTAACAGGATCCCAGCTATGACTCTGTTTCCTGACATACAGATAAGTACAAGTCTGCTGCCACTGAAGTCAAGGAGAAAGCAACCATTAACTTCAATAAAGTTGTCTCAGGTCCAAGGTAAATGGAGATGTACGAAACAAAACTGTATTGATGGTATGGGAGACCATCATTATTTGTCCAGCTCCATGTGAGAGGAAACTTTTACCTTACTTGTATTTCTAAATATTTCCCTGAAATTGCACCCTCAGATGATACAGAACAAAAACAAATTTTGTGCATTCTGAAAATTTGCATATACTTCAGATTTGACCTACTACATTCATAGCATGCAATTTGTTTCATTAAATTAAGCCCACAGAGTGGCTACAACTGCTTTGTCTCAGCAGCAAAAATCAAACTGACTTCAGTTATGTCAGTTTAGGTCTGAGTTTGCCTCTCGAAGAAATGAGCTATTCAGTGTAAGAAATTATGTTAAAAACAATTATTTAACATTGAACTGCACATGAGACAAAGACTTGCTGTATTGTATAATCTCTGTGTTCACAGGCAATATTGTAGAAAGTCAGTGGTTAATGAAGTTAAAATGTATATACAGTGCTATTGTCATTTTATAAGTAAAATGCTGCTTTTAAAAGAAAAAATATTTCCAGCTATTGGCAGAGGAAATCTGAAATTGTATTCTCTCCAAGCATAAATTGTTTTCAGATCTACTCACCACCAGAACAGGTTTCTTCTAGCAATACCCATGAATGAACAAAAGCAGAACAGCTGTGTGCCAGCTTATGATTTGGCATTAGGAGTTCATTGTGCTTTTCTCTGTCATTATTTCCACAGACTCCACAGGTCTTTCCTCTCATCCATGAAGCAACAGTAACCTGTAAAACAGTGCATCTTTTTAGTGAATAGTGGAGTGATGATGTGTTACATTGCCAAGGCACTAAACAGAAGGAAGGCAGTAACTTTGAAAGAAAGCACCATACCTTAAGGATCTCACCATCAAAATTCACATTCTTCAGTCCATGTATTGGAGCTTCCACAATAACTGTTTTTCCATTTTTATAAATTTTAATATTGTCTGTAAAAAGTAATGGAGAAAATGAGTAGCACAAAGTACATCATTTTCCTTCACAATTACCATTGTTCTGCTGCAGTCAGAAGGTTTGGAATTGTTGATGTTTTGCTTTGTTTTGTTTTGTGGAGAGATCAAAAAGAGAAGAAACATTCAATTCATTTGTGAAAACATTCTACTGTGGTCTCTTGTAGTTGGAACTTACTTTTGTATCCAGTCTATTAAGTCTTGAAATGAAAATGATATTGGTGGTTCTCCAGATAAATAACTGGCCTGAAGCATGTTAACTGTGACTGTAACAAGTACACTTTTTGTAAACGAGAACCAGTCTTGGACAGAAACCATTTCTTATATGTATACTGCTTTACCTCTTAGTTATACCAAGGAAAAGTAAGTGTGTATCTGCTATGGGAAAAACAGAATTATTAAGCAATACAAATATTGAGATGATCTCTAGTTTTTCTTTGAATTAATCCCATTTGTGTTTTCTTAACAGTGTGATGTTTCTGTGAAGCATATAAAAAACAGACTTGAAGACACTTGGTTTCTGAATCAGTCCTAGAAATGTGGGTATGAAAGCTCACCTTTTTCATACTCAGAAACTCCACTGTCTGATAGTACTGATTCTTTATTGCATGTCACGAGCAGAGATGAATCTGCTGCAGGACAGATTGTGATGTTCCTATAAGAAAAAAAAAGGAAAAAAAAAAAAGAATAAACTAGTGGTTAATTTGAAATCTAGGGTAGAGATATTTGTGAGCAAAGCTAGCAGAGAGCTAATTTGAACATTTGGACTGTGAATGAGTGACTGAGCTGCTTTCATTTCAAAATGCAAAATTTATTGGACCTTTGGATGCTGAAATTCAACCTCTGAAGAAAAGGTTCTGTGGGAACTTACGGAGCAGGTTATAAGATCCTGACTGCATCACTGAATATGAGGAAAATGAAACCAATGACTGTCTGATGAGGATTCTGTAAATCCTCAAATATACAACTATAAACTAGTTGCACCCAAACTAGACATCTCCCTTCCCAGACTAACTCCTTGAAGTTTTTGTATCTAATTATTGAGCCTTCAGAATAAATCACACTTACGCTGAACTTGTATTTATGTGAACCTCTCTTGACAAAGACTGGTGATCAACTTTTCTTGTAGTAATGATGAATTTTGGATGTTCGGTACAATCTTGGGCCACTACCACATTGCAGCTTTTATTGAAAGAACAGGTAAAGCTCATGCGATCAAATGTTTTGAAATCTCCCTTACTGACTTCACATGTGGCTGCAAAACAAAACCAGAAAAGAAATGGCAGATGGGACAATGGCATGGTGTGTTGCTGCAAAGTACTGAAGGCTGCCTCTGTGAGATTGGACTATACAGCAAATAGAAAAAGAACTTCAACATCTCCTTGTCAGAATCTTTCGGTGCTGCCAGTCTGTAAGAATAGGATATCACTACAGAATTGCTAATAGTTGTAGACTATATTAGTAGTGATTTTGATGACATGCCTCAAACCTCAAGACAGTATAGTGACTAAAACTTACTAATGTCTTCAAAAACTAAAAGTAGTAACCGTTATAGAAACTAATTCACATTTGCCACGGAAGTGTTAGATACCAATAACTTAATACTCACATGATTTTTTTTTTAATAAAATAATAAACATGGCAAAAAATCAATTATTTATCTTACACCCATCAGATAATGCCTCTCAACACAGAGATGGCACCTTCTTAGAAGGGGCAAAAGAGGACCTCTACAGCTTGCAGATAGGAATGATTCCTGAACTCTGAAGATTTACATCAGTTTGAAGTCTCTTCATCCACCTGCTAGTAAATGTACTTCTAAGTGATAAAATGAACTGCTGAAAAAGCAGAGTTGGAGACACTAAGCTTCCCTCTAGAAGACCAATATGGGGAAAGACAAGTCCCAGTTGTCTCAGAGGATGGATATACAAACATTGCTTCCTCATGAGACAATCATATAAGTAGTACTTACATTGATCTTCTTGTGCTATTTGTGAAGCTATTTCAGGAAGGAAATTCCAGGCAGTGATATCTCTAGTCTCATATGATGAAGATGATGGCCCTAAGGGCAAAGTGAATGGCACTCGGAGTCCCTGATAGTAAAGTGTTACCTGAAAAAGTAGAAATGAAAAAAAAAACATTAAGATATATTGAGCCATATTGCTTGTGATATCACTGCAAAGAGACAAACAAAAAAGACATCCTGGAAAAATATCTTGAAGATACACAATCGCAGTTGTGTTAGTTTCTCTAGGATATGCCCAAATCTCAGGTTGTTCTTAGCAATCACTCTCTCTTCTGGTCTCAGTTTCTGACTTTTATGAGAAATTGTTAAGAACATTAGAAAGTAACCTATGTAGATGAAGTTTAAATGATAATTATGTGACTTTTGAAAAAAGTGATTTAAAAATTAAAGTAACTAATCTGATGGATGTGTTTGGCAAAGAGAACAGTGTCTATTAAGGGCTGAAAAATGGCATGATGTGCCATGGTGGTAAGATTTCTTACTTTTCTACATACAAAAGACATTTACCAAGACCATCAACTTAATGACTAATGTTTCTACTTCTTCATTATCATGTAATAAAGATCCTGCAATTCTGAAGCATAACGGAAGGTTAAAGACACACTAATTTCTCTGTTTATGAATAGCGAGCTGTTATTAATTTGCCACAGATCCATAGGGGAAAACTTTCAAAGCAGTGCACAGGGATTTGGTGGACAAGGACCAATTAATCAGTGGGATTCTGCAGATCCAGCCTGTGCAAGCTGCTCTGAGAGTGTAACTAACTGCTTCAGTTTAGTTAAAGCTGAGTTAAAGCCACAGAATTATCTGTGGCTGTCGTAACTTGCTCAGATCTGTCTTACAGAGTGTGGTCAACTGCAGCTGTGGGACTGAAGCACAAACATAATTAGATGCTGCACTAGGCTGCTGTGGAGTGCAAGATGTTCTCAAGGTCTCCATTATCTGCTCTCAGGCCCATATACATTTCACAGAACTGTCAGGTAGGGTAAAAAAAAGCTGTAAGTGTAGAGCAGTCATATTTGAAGCAGTCTGGGCCTAACCACTGTTCTCAGCATGGAAATAAAGTATTTCACTATAGAGTTTTCTACTTTTGCTTGTCCTATGTCACCAAGGCAGTACAAAATCAAAGACTGCATATTTCAGTACTCATGTTATCAGTAATATCACAGCTCCTCTAAAAATATACAATTAATTTTAATTTTTTTAATATATAAGTATCAAAACAAGTAAGTTGAAAATCCATTCAGTGTAGGAAAAAAGAAAATAAAATTGACACATACCCCAGGAACTTTAATTACTGTATCAATTGATCGTGGAGATGTTGCCACTGCCCGTACAATAAGTTCACGAGATGGGTTTCTCTGATGCGCCTCTGAGAAGCCCAACACAAGTGCCACGCCAGGAACATACCGCATGAGTCTAGAGATAAATAAGATGTGACAAACTCAGCTCCATGAGCAAAGACAGACATTGGAAGGTAAGGATTGCTGGCATTTCTGAAAAATCGGAGGAAAAAAGGGAAAACTAAGAAGTCAAAGAAAAAGTGCTTTGGGTAAAACTAAATGGTTGATTTTATCCTAAGGAAACACATTGTTTTTATTTTTATCATTTTAACAGTTTTGTATTTTTTATTTTTTTTTAATACTGAATAGAAGGACATTTCAAAACAAAGAGGCATTTTGAACTGGAACATCTAATCTTTTAATAAGGGAAATGAAATTAAGCATGTCAAATTTTAAATATTTGGAGGATGCCTTTTAATATGAAACATGTGGGGGAACTAGAAGATGTTCAAAGAATGCTGCTGTGCCCCTGAACTTGTGTTTTCTCCAAAAATATCTGTGTCCAAAAAATCATCCATTTTTTTCAGTGCATTTATAATGGCAACTAATGTAAAAAAGGCAACACAACAGCTTAGGAAAGAGCAAATTACATACGCTGTGCTTGTCTTTTTTATCCAGGAAGGAATAATTCCCCATTGCACCTTCAGCTGCACGGCTAGCTTCCTTGCCATTTGGCCCGTGGTAGCCAAGGCTGCTATCCTGTAGTCTCGGCACTCCTTGCCCCATCTCATTCTAGCCTTTATGGACAAGAAAACAGACACCCAAATTTCAGAAAAGAATCACAGAAACATCATTAGTAATTTCAAAATATATTTTTTTTTTCTTTCCTGAAACTTCACATTGATCCTTTATGTTTCCGTGTCTTTCTTTCACTCTAGATAGGCTAATGTTTGCCATAATTTCCTGAGATTTCCTTAAACTTGGTAAGCTAATAATCAGTATATGTTTTGTTCTAGAAGAAGATTGGACTAAAATGTCTATTACTCTTCTATAGTACTTCCTGTATTGAACCTGTACATTTTGAATGCTGAAAAAACAGGATGAATTAGTTAACTGCTGCTGCAAAAAAGTAGAATTTTTGTAAATTGTTATCAAAAAAATTGTTTCCTTTATAGGAAACAAATATTCTGGAAGCACAGCATAGGAAGGAGTGAAAAAAGATAAGACCTATAATTTCATCTGTGTTTTCTCAGGTGTCAACCCATTATCTAACCTTAATTTTTCTGTAAGCTCATATAAATTCCAAGAAATAGAATGTTTCAAATGCCTTTGAGTAATTGATCTTACAAAACAAGTTATAGAGAGAAAAACAGCTTGATTCCCAGAAAAGCAAACTTGTATTGAATGATAAATAATAGGTTGACAGAAATATTCTAAAACTTTTAAAATACTTCTATAAATAACATTTTGATGCATCTTGAAAATCAAAATTTTGGGGGGAATCAGATTTTGAGGTGGCTGGTTTTTGTTTTGTGTTTGTTTTTGTTTTAGTTCAAAAGGAGAGTGAAATTATGAACATTTTCTGATTTTTTACGAAAATTGGAGCACATTTCAAAATACTTATGTATTCCCTGTTTGGACTTTCTAATCAGCAGGTGCATTGTGCTTATTTAAAAAGCTGTGGGCCTTTTAGATGTCTCGCTTGGCAGAGCTGCCTGTGTACTTACCTGTGCTTTCAGAGGCAGTATTACAGCATCAGCACATGCTTTCCAATTGGTTTCAGCCAGCTGAACCACAACTAGTTGCACATCAACTTTGGCAGCATCGGAACGAACATATGCTGTAGCTTGATAACCTTGATTTCTGTTGTCACTTCTTACTGCCTGTGCCACAATCGTAATGCCAGGTGGAATTACGTCTCCCAGGAAGTTGCGCTGAAAAACAACCCCCAACCATCTGTGCTTAAGTATTTCAGCGTATTCACTGGAGAGCCTACAGTCCAGTTTACGTATGCTGATAGCAAGTAGCATCCTTCACCCTTCAGCAGTTTAGTTTATGATACATCTTATCTTTATTTCCAATAATTAAGAATGATTTTGGTTTCAGTCTTAGTTATTTCATTAACAAGAGAAATTTTCAAAGGATGTGATTGTTTTCATACAGGATCCAAGACTCTTCTATACTATCATTTTACACTTAAGATTTTGTGCATTACTGCGATATTCAGAATAGCTGTCTACATACATACTGGATATCTTCATAGAGTTATACACATTGACAGCGTATTCTACTATCCAACCACTTCTTCAAACAAATTATTCTGAAATTCTCTGTAGTGGCAGAGTTCCCATAGACATTTTCTGCATTTGCAGAACTACCTGGTACTCAGTACAGTTCCAGAATACCAAGTGTGTATTAAAGATAAGGATGACCACTGCCTAGTGGGATTTTACATTTCCTAATCAGTAATGACCACTGGCATTATGATTTTATTTATACTCAGCATGCACTCATGACCACTAGGAGGAATTAAGTTGGTGGCTTTTTTTGTTTGTTTGTTTATTTTTCATTCTTTAACTAAACCTTATATCCTTCTAACTTTCATTTTTACCTAGATTCTAAGTTTTTTTCAACTCTGGAGTTTCATAAGAAAAAAGAACTTCTTTCCCCCTTTAATTTATATCCCCTTTCCCTTTATTTTCTTCAATCATTTCCTGATCCAGGCCTTTATGTACAGCTAATGCCTTTAGAAATTGAGGACAACGTAATACAGAAATCAACAAACAAAACTCCAAGGTGAAAGGAATTTGGAAAAAATGTTTTTACAGGGAGAAAATGAACCTGAGTGCAATCTAAGTTTCTTGACTACTTTCTGGTGCTGCCTGGCTCTACTGGTTAGAGTCTGCCTGCAGCTTCTGAGATACTACCTCACGTGTCAGGCTGGATCCAGGTCTGTGGTGAGCGCTGGCTGCTCTGCTTGTGGGGCTTCTCCTTGAGCTGTGGGCAGCTTTTTCCCCATGACGGTGACTGCTGCTACTGCTGCTGGAGTCACTCATATGGCTTCTCCTGCTGCTGCTGTCACTGCTGCTGCTGTTGCTGTGGCTGCTTCCAGACTCAGAGGAAGATGATGATGAGCTGCTTGATGTCCTGTGTCCTGAATGCTATGAAAGACAAATAGGTTAAAAAAGCTATGGCATGCCCTCTAATTTTAGTGTAGACAGCAAAATTAGAGCTATAAGCCTCCTTGTGCAGGCAACTTAGACATAGCATGTGACGAAACAGACATGAAATTGGGTAGAGATGTGCCTTATATCCACCTGTACCCCGCTGCAAATAGGAATGCCATGCAGATAGTGATTGTAAATGGTGACATTGTATTGTCAGTTCTAATGTCAGGCAAAACTAAACCTGAATTTAATAAGCGATTATTTAGAAAATATATATATATTTTTAAGAGATTAAAATTTAATTGAAAACACTACAAATCATCTTTCTCTTTCATAAGCAACACGCATAATAACTTTGCAGGTAACACCTACAAAATTCACTTCATTATCATCCTTAGATGTACTTAACATACTTCTGTGCAATAATGCATACTGAACCCGGCTTCTAATACACAATGATTTTGACTGCAGTTAGTACTTTTGGAAGGCCCTGCTATTGTATAATTCTCTCATGGACTTTGTTAGCTGACTATTGTACAGCATCTAGCTGAAACGTATCCTCACCAAAAAGCTGCTAGAGCTGCAACAGAGGAATGCAGTACAATAGTTAGCATTTTAGTAATAATTATTCTTATTTCGTCAGTAGTGAGTGATATTATTAGACAGTATGGAATGGTCAAGTGAAATGAAGCAAAGCCTTCCAGCAATATGCTTGATCACATCAGCTCCAGCCACCATAGCAATGTGCAATTGAATTAGGCACCTACCCAGTGGGTGTGAGCAGACCTGAAGCGGAGCCGGTATACTTTTGGCAGGTATGTTTCCTGCAAAATTCCAAAAGAAGCTATTACCTACAGCTCAGTGAAGATCACCTCCTAGTAGAAGTCGAAGCATTAAAAAATGTTACCCATTCATTAGGAATGTCGTAACTACTGTGACTGTTAAACTGGGACTTGACACGTTTAGTCTCAGCTTCTCTGTCCTGTTTCCACTGGCGATGGGAAACACCAGAGCTTTCACTGCTGCTGCTGGTGCTACTGCTGGTGCTCCTGCTGTTGCTGCTGGCTCTACTGCTGCTACTGCTGCTACTCTGTGTTTCCTGTTTCTGCTCATGGACACTTCTCTCTCCTTCAGCCGCGCTGGCATGTGGAAATGATGTGGTCTTGGACTGCTTCTTAGCCTTCTGCCTTGTACCAGATGCTTTGCTACTACTGCTGCTGCTGCCCTTGCTGTTGCTTTTGCTACTACTACTGCTGCTGTCCTTGCTATTGCTACTGCTGCTGCTTCTATTGCTTTTGCTACTTCTGCTACTGCTTTTGCTCTTGCTGCTGCTGCTACTACTGCTGCTGCTGCTACTGCTGCTACTATCGCTGCTACTGCTGCTTCTACTACTGCTACTACTATCACTGCTACTACTGCTGCTACTACTGCTACTGCTGCTGCTACCACTGCTGCTGCTGTCCCCAAATGGGTAGAATTTCTTCTCATTGGCTTTGGATTGCCTTGATTTCAGATTAATCTGGGGGTCTCCTTGTGATGCTCTGTTGTCAGAGTCACTGCTGGAGGGGGTGCTCGTTGTACTCTCAGAGCTCTCACTGATGCTGCTGGCACTGGACGAGGAGCTTCTGGAATTTCTTGTTGCCTAGTCAATTGGAAACCATTAGGAAAACCATTAGAAACCATTGGAAATAGAAAACTATTTTTCTATGTCCCTACAGAAGGCTGTAGGTAAAATAGATACAGAGAGCTATTAATCTCTCTGCTGCCTTAAAAGACAAGATATAAGCCTGAGATAGCATCCTTGCAATACACTGCAATAGGGCCAACACTTAATAATGTACCAAGAACACAAATAAGTAAAACAATACTCCAAATCACTTTGTGGATACAGCTGATCATACAATTATATGTGACTAGTGTTAGTAGTGATAGGGCTGTAACTATGAGTACCTCAGAGCAAGCTGGGTAGGTAGGAAGGTGTCATACCTTTCTGCCACAGTTATAGTAACTGGAAGGTGCTAGCTACCATCTGGGCCCACAACATCTATTTTGGATCTTACATGACTGATCTTCAGAGTAACCTACCAAACCAACACACTCTCCCTAAAGTCCTTCAACACATTTACTGCAAAAGAGATTAATTCAATCAAAAGACCCACCAAAAGCCTTGTGTACCTCAAAGCTTCTCGTTTCCAACTCTTGTTTACTATCTAAAAAAGGGAGGCTGCTTGGTAAAAGAAATATAAATAACTAAGCTTTGTGTGCAGCTTCCCACAAACCTAGAAGTGGGTTTTTACAGCAGTACCTGGTTATCAGTGTCATCAAGGATTTTCTTCACTCTTTTCATCACTTCTTTTCTGGAAGATTCTTGTCTCTCTGGATCTTCAAATGTTACTAAACGTACCATTTTTGTAGGAGCTTGATCTCCTGCTTGAATTGTGACTTGTATTTTTTCAATAGGTACATCTGAGTAGACTGAAATTTCACAACAATTAGTATTATTGTTAATAGCAGTAATTAAATAATAGAATAAGTCTTTTTTTTTGTCTATTATTTGTTGAAACATTTGCATTTTGAATAACTTTTTAAAAATATTCCAGGAACAGGTAAAATACATACTAGCAATAATAAAATTGTACAGTGTTAGTATGATACTAGAATGCTTTCATGTCAGTAAACGAAATAATCTGTTTAAGTTTCAAATCCAGTGAATTGGATTGCTTAGCTAGATAACACTACAGGAGAGTGAGTTAGGCATCAGAAACTAAGGCTTTCCTCTTGAATTATAAAGAATGGCCCAATAGTTAGGCCACACCTAAATTCAATGGCGTGCTGTGCTTTCAATTCTTATGATCATGGATTAAGACATTTAGGACTAGATCCAGGCAGGGTTAATCCGTAATTCCCTTTAAGAATCTGGGTTTTTAAACTGTAGCTACAGGACACTGCATTAGATCTGTTGCCCATGTCCAATTGCTCTGTGCTTGCATCCCAAATCCAACGATTCAGGATGCATCAGACACGCTCTGCAGGTACAGATCAGCTCTGTGTGATGCTGGCCATGCTGAGAGGTGCTGCACTATATGGCCACTCTCTGGGAGAGCTGGGAATCGCTGCTCAGGCAGAGAGGGGAGGGGTGGATTCATGCTGCAATGGAGTTTGCTGACAATACTGGCAAGGCTGAAAGTTCTAATGGTAGTTTTAGCGGCTCTTAAGGTACAAAAGACATATATGTATGTGTAAAAATGTATATGTACACACACCAACAACAATTCACCTACCCACCCACCGCTTTCTTTTTTGTGCACAGTTGTATTTACCTGGCTTGAAGCTCATTCTAAGGGCATGTTCTCCAATAGCGTTATAAAGAGGCACATTTCTGATGAATGCTGCATGTACACTTTTCTTCTCAATGCACACTTGAACCCCAAATGTACTTGCGTTGGAGCACATGGACTGAATAAATGGCTCCTTCCCGGAAGAAGGATGTCCAAAGGAGAAGGAATTTCCAGACGAAACATCTTCTACAGACTGTCTGTCCTGTTAGATAATACACTCATCAAGTAAAACTAGACAACAATAAGAGAAATGCTTACATGTTATCAATTCTGTTTCAGTCATAGATACATTTATTCTACAGAAGGTACTAACCAGTTTGAGGTAGCAAGGCTGTAAGGTAGAACATCTTGGTTTTCAATTGGACAAAATTATTAGCTAAATGGCTCAATTAGGCTATCTAGAGCAAAAAAAAAAAAAAAAAAAAGTACTTGAGGCCATAAGACTGGAAAACTATATCACAAAATATTTATAATTATTTCATTTTGCTTTCCTAGAGTATTAGACTATGTTAACAGATTCATGATCAATGTGACTATGCTCTAGACTGACTGAAGTTCTTTTCTTTGCTTTATAATTTGGTAAAACTACAGAACCTTCATCTATGTCCATGCAAATTCTGTCTCACTTGTGGTGTGACTTTGATGCAAGAATATATCTATTAGATCACGGAAATTTCCTAGATGTCCAAAGCATATCAGATGTTTGAAATTTTCACTCAGAAGTGTGCCGTGTACAAGTGCTAAGTGATGCTTTTGGAAGAGTGAATTAAAATTAATTAAAATTAGAGTCAAATCCATGAAATTAGAGCTATGACTTCCTGGAGAAATAAAGCAAATAGCAAAAGAAACATGACCATAAGTTTTCTTTTCATATGTAACACATATTTTGCAGTTAATTTTTTACTCAGTTTATCATGTCTCACAAAATTCCAAACTTGTGACTTGTAAGATTTCTTTTGCTAATCCTTTCTTTCCAAAGGGAATGCTAATGATAATGGGAAATGGTCGAGTTTGTGCCATTTTTCAGTTGTTGCTCATTCAAGAATAACTACAGAGTGATAAATTTTCAGAATAAGCACTTAGGCACAAAGATCTTTGTTTGTTCCAAAGCTGGGAATTGTTCCAGCTGACAGTATGTTTACCCATTGACTTTTCCATAGGAAAGTGCTGTACTCGCCTTCGTCTCTTATTTTATCTGAAAAACTTCAGAGTTGCAAGATGACAATGAAGCCAGAGCAGCACAGTATATTCCTCACCTCTGTCAGTTTTCCATTGAATGAAATGTCATGGTGAGGCCTTCACAATGCTGCCCATCATAGAAAGCCTGTAGTTGCTTTTATGGAAAACTTTAGTTTAGGAAGCCATTTGACTTGACACACAAACTGCCATCCATCCTTGAATCAAGGTGACTATAGGCAGTAAATTTAGCTCTACAAGCCGAATACTGGAACATCTTCTGGAGTATTGCCTGTCCCAGGAATGTAATGATTGCATTATGGCTGCAAAGTGTTTTAAAGACTGTGGGCCTATCCTGTAGATGGCAGTGTAAAATTAATTACTAAAGCAAGTGCTCTTGCTTTTGAAAAAGCGTTGTAAGTCTGATGTGATTACAAACCAGACTTTAAAATAATGTTACTACAGGGCTATTTGTGTTATTAGATTGAGTGTGACTTATTCTGTGCAAAGTAACACTAGTCAGAGATGAATCGTACATTTTCCCATGTGGCAAATAAATGGTTTTCTCCTGATTAAAAGCAAAAAAAAAGAATAGTCAGACAGTACATCAGTTACCCTGATGTTATCAGTCTCGCCTGATGCAGAATCTGAGTCGAAGGACATCTTCATTATGTCAGGCACTGCTTCAGGTAGAAGAACTGGAGTCATCTTACTAGCAGCCAAATCTTCAATATTTCGTGTAACAGCAAATGTCTTAGAGCTGCAGAATAAACATTAGAGGGAACCTGTATTGATAAAGCACTGCTGAGGAAAAGACCTGAGTAATGCCATGTAGCACGTACTCAGCAACAAGTATCATACCTTGCAAATTGCTTTGTAGATATTTACAGCATCTTTCCTGCTAGTTCTATTTCCAAGGACTGCTTAGAATGAATAAAGACATGGGCTGATCTCAGTCCAGAGAGCTTGCATTTAGGCTTTCACAGTCACAGGTATCAGTTAAAAGAACTGTACGCTATTGGATCTGCAAAAGCCTAATTCTTTGAAGATCAGCCTGCTTAGAAATCTGGCAGTGGGTTAAATTATTAAATTTTTGAATCTCCTATTTTTTCTTTTTTTTTTTTTTTAACTTTTGAACATTCACTGCTAAACTTAGTTTTCACTTCCTTTAACTGCTATACCCCAAGAAAAAAAAAAAAAAGAAAAAAAAAATGCAGGGATTTGGTGGCTACTAAATGCTGTTTCCTGTGCAATATTTTTAGCCTCAAACAATCAAATAAATGTTCCTAGTTTTGTCTAACTGCACTTGTATCCACATGCCTTAGAAAGAAATCACAGGAAGATATGTTGGAAGGTGAAGAACCTACTACCTACTTACATAAATGTATTTCACTGTTTACAGTGCTGAGGGTCTTAGGAGTCTTAGTCAAAATCAAGGACAAGAGATATAAGGTGTTAAGAGGACAAGTGATATAAGTGGTATGGGAATCTTGTGGCCAAATATCCTGACCCATTTGTTCATACAATATAATCTTCATAGATGTTGTTACAGTGCTGAAAGAACCATGAGTTTTGGTTTGGGTCAGAGAAATGTCTTGACTATTGAATACTTTTGACAGTTTAAAACCTATTTCTCTGAGCTATTAACATTGTGCTAACTCTACCTTATTAGTCATTTATCAGAGCTAACATCCATCTCAGAATTCTGCACATGCTGTTTCTCATGTATGAAGTTGATCTGCTTGCCCTGGGGCTTTTGTGGTCCGCCAATGGAGGTGGCCTTTGTGACAGTAAATGGAAAGATGGTCTGCAAAATGGTCTCTATTTTAATATGGTCCACACTGTACTAGCCTGAGCAATTCCAATCTAACCTATATGAAAGATGAATTTGTATTCATTTGATAGCACTCTCTTCCTCTTGAAGGCTCCTACCGTGCTGTGTGCACTGTAAAGCACACAATTGCACTTCATGTGGAACACCTCAATAAAACGTGTGTCACCTGTGGGCTTTGTTTTCTTTTCCATCTCTCTCTTTTTTTTAGATAAGGACATGACAGCAACGCTCCACGCTGGGTGAGAGGAGAACCTTGAAGAATGGAATCTGAAATAAAATATTCTCCCTAACAAGCTGAGGGGATAAAAGAAAATACAAATCAACTTGCATTTCAGATGGCTCATCTGAGTAAAGGGACAAAAAAAAGGAAATGGCTTTTATTTTAATCCCATTCAATAATTCAAATGACCACTGAACAGCAGTCTGGGTCTCCAAGCAGAAAGCCCTGGGGTTTCTTTTCCATTTTTTTTTTTAGTATTTTTTATGCCAATAGTCTACTCCTGCCACCTAATGAAAGTAGAAGATCGATTCCTCCCTGTTGAGCACAGAGAGCCGACAAATGTAGCTGCATCACAGGTGACACATGTCAATGTCTGCAGAATCACACGGTACTGTAAAAATAGGCTGCAAGAGCCAGCTCTGGTCCTTTAACAAGAAAAACAGTCACAAAGAAGGCCTAAAGCTATGGTATGAAAGAATGTGTTCTCTCTGATCCCACACAAGGGAGAAGAAAATAAAAGGGAGATTTTCCAATATGTATTAGTGTATTTTTTGGATGAGAGAAGAAGCTGTGCTATAGTATAAGCCAAATTCACTGCAGGGGTAAGGGACATGCAATTCAGCTGTGTTGGACCCACTGATATTTCGGGTCATGTGGCCTTACACATATCCCTAATATGGAGACAGAAGAGCTCAATGTCTGTTTAAAACAAAAATGATAACCAAAAAGATCATTGAAAAACTATTTTTCCGGTTTTTAAAGCACAGCATGACATCACATCTAAAGAAATGAGAAGCAAGAGGCAATTCTACAACCAGATCTTTAGCTCTCTTTCTGCTGTGGTGAAATGAAATATTCTGACTTTCCAGCACATATCCTTCTGACCTTGGTGCAAAGGTGTCACGAAAGCAGAGGTTTGGAGCACGACTCATTGCCCTCCTCTTTCCTCAGACAAGCAGTGTGGAGAGCTCATAAAGCTCAAGTGCTAGATACATGCACTTGCTCTTCTGCATTTTCCATTACATGTTGTATACAGCATTTTAATTTTGTAATTCATCTTATAAGTAAGATGCCCATGTGAAGTAATTTCTGCTTATCCTACAGTTAAAACAAGTGAAAAAGCCTCATGGTAGGAGCTCTATTCAAGCTTATGTAGATACTTCAGTAGCCTATCATTATGAATATGTGATATATTTGCAAAGTGCATCCTTTGGCAGTTCTCCATATTTATACTTTAATCACAGGGCTTTAATTTCCTGAAATTTATTTGATTTTTACTTTTTCCTCTAAATTTTGTTTAAAAGTACGTTTTAGCAACCATCTGTAGTATACCAACTAATTATGTTAAAAGAGCCTTAAAAATAACTATTATTTTAATTAAATTTAACTTTGATAGGATTGAATTGAAACACATGTTATATATTCTCTCCATGGTATGATTAATTACCGTGTTCTGATTTTTACTATAAAGAACGTTGGGTTCTTCGTGTGCAATCTCTCTGTCACCATAGTTTTTGGGATTTTTTTTTTTTTATTTAAGTCTGTGATTGCTCACTTGAGTTTCTCTTCCACTTCTGGAAATTTATATAAATCCCACAGCTGTGACAGGTTATAACCTGTACAGAGTGTAGGATATAACTGAACTAAATGCTATTGAAAACTGTTTACTACTTGTGTCTGGGTGTGAGAGATGAAAAGGAAAATAATATTACATCCTGACCAGCTGTAATGACGTGGTAGTATAGATGGTAACTCAGTGACCATCAAGACAAAATGCCTAATACTAAAATATTTTGAACAGAGCTTACAAACAACTGAAAGAGCAATGGTTTTCTAGAATCATTTCTTTCAAAAGAACATTTAAAGCTAACACAGGAAGGTGTCAGAATATCTCTAAAATATTGTATGCAATAGGTTCCCTATTTTTTAGTGGAGCTGTGCAAAAGGAAGAGAATGTCTACATTAAACTATGATATTGAACTCATTCTATTTAGAACATACATGCACCCTTTCTCTCAACATATTATGCCTGCTTGTTTCTCTTCATAGCTTTAAGATCTTACTTTGCTTGTTCTTTGACCTTCTCAGTGACATGGTTCAGTGTTACATTCTCTAGTTATTGCTTTGTCTTCACTTGTACTCACTGCTGTTTCATTGCTCTGTGCGATTCCCACCAAGCATTTGTTTTGTAAGAGTGAACAGGAGTGCTTTTTGGAGAAAAATTGATGGTGCTAGAAGTTAGCCAGTGAGCACTAGCTTTCTCATATACTAGACATTACAGAGCTATTTCCAGCTGACTACTTCACTTTATAAATGATAATGCTGCAGGGTCTAGAAGAGAGCTTGGGCAGGAACTCATGGACTCCTTGGCTGCGATCCTCTATTTCTTATACTGTCTTGCCTTATTCAATGCATTTAATGCCTTTGTTTCTTATTTGATTCCATCTTCAGTCAAAGGAGAAAAATATTTATTCTTTTGATTTGCCAGAAGGATCCTTCTGCCAATATTTGTAGCTCACCTTGAGGCCCTAAACTCCATCACAATCTTCAATATCCTCATTCCAGTTCAGCATCCTTATTGAGTTCATTAATATCCACTTTGCACAATACAACAGTGAGAGCTAGTAAGAAGAGGTGCCTATTGTCCCTGATGACTTTGAGAGTGGACTGTCCTGATCTTCATAAGAAAATGAACAAAATATTTTGGTTTGTGTGCCACAGCAGCTTACACACAGAAAACTGATGCTCTGTGAGCTGCTGAAACACTCCTCTGTGTGGAGAACCTGATTACAATCACAATTGATGGATCTGAGGAATCATATTAGGGAGGAGGATGCGATGTCAAATGCCTAATAGTCTGGTCTGTGACCACTGAAGAGCAAGGGAGAATAATGATTAGCCTTTGTGGTGGCTAAACTGATGAGACCTGCAGAGCTTCTCTGGGCCTGCAGCCATGAATGCTAATTGCAGCTGAATCAAGCAACAGAGCTCTTTTGTTATGGCTGTATTCCTAGAGCAGAAACTTGTTAACATTTCTGCAGCTTGTATAGTAGCTGATTTTTGTTGTCAGTGGTGCTTTTTCCTGTGTTACCAATTTTTAGCTTGTCTTTCTCAGTGTTTTTTCATGTGTATATGAAGGTTTTCAAGGCTTTGGTCTACTGCTTTGATTCCTTGGACATATTCTTTCTGTTTCCTCCCTCTCCTTGTGCTTGTATTTCCATCTGTTTTCATTTGTTTGGCATCTGGCTACAATAGTTTTCCAGAGTGTATTGTAATTGAATACACTGATAATAAATCAAGTAGACCTAACAGGCAAGAGAACCAAATGGCAGCCACAGGAAACAAAGTAAAAACACAAGTTACACCAAGTCCTCTATGCTTACAGGCACCAAATGCATGGCTTGTCTGTTAAAACTGATAGAATCCAGGTGGCTTATATCTTACCCACTGTCTTCAACCCAAGTATATGTGTCGGAATAGAAATTTTATGCCATATGATTTTCAAATAGTCTATGAGTCTCACAACTGAAAAATGGTGATTTTCTGGTCAAGACCACAGGAAATAAAACATATTTCCAAGCAAAGCTTTTGTGCATGTCTTTCTTTTAGATTAATCTACACTGATCACTGCCAGTTACCCAAGTTGTCAGTCAAAGGCAAGATCCTTAAGCAAATGTTGTTTAATTCAAAGTCGATATGACTACACAGAAAGATAAGTGCTACGGCTTACCTTACAATAATTAAGTTAGTCTCTTCTTTGCATGGTGGAATTTCAGCTTTGATACTTTTTTCCTTCATTTGAATAGTGGCAACAACATTCACAGGTACATGAGCATTTACTTTGGTGTGTGCTTCCAGCCCTGCCTGGATCATGTTTGTGTTGATCCCAATTACAAAGGTCATATGTTTAGCCATGCTGAAAAATTAGAATGAGAGAGTAAAATTGCGTACATAACTTAAACAGTTGTTGATTTTTTTTGTGGCTTCCATCACTTTGAAACTTTATTTTTTTAATTTACCCAAAATATTTACCTTAGACTCATTTTGGATCGCAGCCTAACGTTGGAATTTAGTAACTCAGTCAATCTGAAATCAGACCTCGGTGAAGGTGTAATTTGCGCTTGAACTATTAGAAAGAAAGTAAGCAAAGTGTTAAAAATTCTGCCTTATCCTGATAATCATGTATGTATTGCTCAGGTCTTGAAATACCTTACCGTTTCCTGCCACTTTTGTGACAGAAGAGTAATAGAAGCTGGTCTCCATCGGGAACCCAACACAGGTAGGCACAATACAACGAATCTCAGACAATAGTAAAGCCTTAGTCCATTGTCTTCCTATGCCAGTTTGAAGGCTACTGATTAATCTCCTTATTGAAGGGATTTTTTCATCAGGTCCATACCATACCTGCAATTACAGAGTTCAACTTGTCTAAATAAGCAGAACTTGAATATCATGATCTGTGTCATTAACTGTGCCTCAGGGGGACGTCTGCAAGCAATGATTATAGCTAATCCTGACCAAAGTTTGAATTTCTTTGCCTTGATTAATACTAATGACAAAAAACAGCTCTTGAAATAAAATGTTAAGGAGAAGGGAGGGAACATGTGGAAGAAATTGCATTTTAATATTTTTGATGCTTGTTTGGTGATGTTTCTGAAATGATACCTGCAATACATTTTGGAGGGTGTCTTTATCGAGTCTACCAAAGAGCAACTCCTGGCCAAACATCTTCAAGTAACCTGATGCAAAAGGTTTGTCACGGGGGAGTGCCTTCCAGTCCGACAGCTGCATGAGAAGATGAAGAAAATCTGTTTATTCATAGCATCTGGGGAAACAACACTTGAGAGATTTTCTTCTCTTCCCCAAGAGTTTACCTTTTTTAGGATTTCCCTGAAGTCATAGTTAGTCTCCCAGTCCTTGTCAGGAGAATAACCTCTAACAAACATCTCCTGAAGTCCTTCAGCTGCTATTCCCACCTGTGAGACAAAGTAAAATTGAAATGCCAGTTGGGTAAAGATTATAGGAAGGTGTGAGAGGCAATCTGCAGATAGACCCAGTTACCTCTATGGGATCAGCAACTCTTCCAAGGAAACGTGTCCGCAGCTGGGACACTGCCATTGTTGGAATTAAGCTTCCTGCATTATTCAGCACAAAATATTTAGCTGCCAGTCCACTCATAAGGAACTCTGTATGGAAATAGGCAGTAAAACGTAGCCCAGTCAGTTTTTAAAGCCACATTTGCAGATTGTATCAGTTTACTAATTGCATAACACAACTGATACAAGATTATATGAAAAATCAACTACAAAACCAATATTATAAAACAACCATAAACAGAATATTCTGCCTTTTTGAACTATTAATTGGCAAAATTATAAGTCCCTGCTCAATATGCAGTTACTATGCTATTTTTCTTATTGTTACTATTATATCATCTACATTCAGTCATATTCTATAATACCAACTTATGAAATGTTTTTACAAGACATTGTTTAAGGCAACTCGACAAAGGGGTGGTGTCAGAAATGAAAACAGATTTACTATCCTTTGTTAATACTACAGGAAAAATGGCACAGATGTCCTCTAAGTACAGATGGTGAGGTGGTGTAGATTTCTTTCTCAGATGACTCAGAGGCAATTTAATGTGTCTCATTCCACATTCTGTAACTCTTTACATAAAATGCACTAATTGTTTAGTAATTGTTAACTATTGACTAAACTCAGAACAAAGGTAATTTGTATCTATTTTCTCTACTTTAGATTTATCATCTGTAATGTTCTTAGGTACAGATAATCAGCAGAGAGGATAGTTATATATTCTTCGTGAACTTGGCACAGCTTAATACAGTCCCGTTTGCTGAATTAAAGTGATCCCAAGGCTTTTCTATGTTTCCTTAGATTTCAAAAGGAGCAAGGGCAACACAGTATGCAGGTATACCTGTTGCACTTCCTTTCTTCCAATGCTCTTCCTTCTTCCAACACCAGTTGGAGAACAGTGAAGTATTTTAGGATTCCCTATGTTAAATTTCTTTTATCCTTATATTAGACATAGTCACCATATACTGATTAAACTGGCCCTAGAATTCCAGCACAACCAAAAATCAACTTTCAAAATTCAGGATAACTTCAGAGCCCTGGAAAAAGCAGACCACTAATTTTATTACCTGTATAGAAATGATTGAATAGTAGGAAATATGTTTTCAAGTGTTCATAGAATCATAGAATATCCTGAGCTGGAAGGGACCCATGGGAATCATCAAATCCAACTCCTGGATTTGTTATGAGAGAGTGAGACTTTGGCCTCTTTCCAGAAAAGGAATGACTACATTCTCATAAATTTCTTAGCCAAATTTAAAGACAAGTCTATTTTTGGTTCACAGATGTGGGATCTTATGAATACTCAGGCCTGTGTAATTTTTCTGTTGCCACTTTCTGTATTTCAGACAAAACCTCACGAGTGTGTCAATAACTTACTATTTTCTTATGAATTCGTGCATGCTAACTGAGGCTGGAATGGTCCTTGGCCCTTCTTTATTCTTACACTATGTTGTTTATTACTGGGACTAATTTTGAATTCTAATTTCTCAGGACAGACTCCAGCTTTCTGGTCTACTGGAAATGCAATCCATTTGTCTGCTAAATCTGCATAATCTGGCATTTCACTAGATCAATTTCACTCTTGTGTTGCATGAAGTTTCTGTTCTACCTGAATTGCTGGGCACAAACTACCTGTAAAGTACATGGTTCATTAACAGCTTCTAAACTCAAAATGCAGGTATTTATGCCATCTGATTGATGACAGAGGAATCAATGGAGAACCTTCAACAGGTAGCCAGGGAAAAAAAAAAAAAAAAAAAAAAAAAGCAACCCACATTTTAATGCTGATCCTATTGAAAATAAAAAGCAAAGTGATGTCACCCTGGGTCATTACTATGAGCTGACTTGAGATCTGGAGATAAATAGACTAGCTTTTCTCTGAATAAGTTAGCCAGAACAGTCCTGGGTGTTACATGGACTTGCCACTGCAATGAAATACGATACTTATAGCAAATTCATTACAGGGTTTTTCTGTGGGGTTTTTCTTTTTTTTCTTGTTTTCCTCTGTGTGTGTTTGTGTTCTAACTCATGAATTCTGTTAGTTAAAAAAAAAGAAAAAAAAAGGTACTTCTTAGTAGATACTTAGTAAGAAGTGTTGCTAATAAATGATTAAATGATTATACAAAATTCATCAGCTTGAAGAGAGCAGGGGTGTTTTCCATACCTCAGACGTTATGTAGCTCTAATGCTGTAAGAAAATATTTACCAAAGAAGAATCCTACTAACAGGGTCAGATGGTACACCATAGCCACTTCAGTATGAGAATGTGAGGGCACCTGCATGTATCTGACTAAACATCTTGCCTTGGGGAAGAAGGGAAACAAAATAAAGTGATCAAAGAAAGCAGCCTTTCCTACCTATGAATATTAGTACACATTTTTTTTGTAATATAAATTTGTAAAGAAAATGTTCATGTTGAGAGTCAGATTCTGTCAGTATCTATACCAAGCATACCTGGACTGATTTCAGTGGTAGTGTGTAGACTGTGAAACAGTATTTGTGGTGGCCACGTATGACAGATTCTCGACTAGAGGTGTATTCATCTGATGTTAGTGCCTGTCATTAAAAATTCAGCACCTAGCACCACAAAAATCTGTGATGCTGAGGGCACATTTTTGTTTTTAGTAAGGAAATAGGTACAGCATTACTGCTGTCACTATGGTAACTCCTCTAGAATGGACTCACTGAAACACATTTCACCTGTGGCTAGTGGTAACAAATCAAATCAGAAAGCTGGAGCCTCCTCCCACACAAGCGTAATGGAGAATGGACTTCATTTAGCCGATTGAGTTATCCAGGTCTAAGTCTAGCATGTGCTAGAAAGTGATCTTGTTCCTTAGTCTTCAGGATGAGAGGCTTAAGCTTCCTATCTGAGTAGTGGCCAGATTTCTTATACTACTACTCTCTAAGAATTAACAGCAATTCATTGATCTGCTGCATCTCAAGGTTACAGTCAGAAGAAAATAATGTATTTTACACAGCCCCCTGCCAGCTACCCTCATGTATACTGCTCATTTCTTTCTCACTGTTCAATAAATAAATAAACAAACAAACAAATAAATAAATAAAATCATGCAGCTTCATTTTAAAAGCAAAAATAAGAGGAGAAAATAAGTATCTAAGCCCTGAAACATGTATCTGCTTATTACTGGAAAATGTATCTCTCCGTGTATGCATTTTAAATGGCACAAAAGTTCACAAAATGTGTATTATCTACTGAATTTCTCTGGGCACTCTCTGTCACCATCTCTGAAGCAACAAGTATGTGGTATGTATTATACATATTTTTATTATAGACCCAACTAAATGGTCATATAAAAAACATGAAATGAGAAAGGCAACAATAAAATCCGTAAAAGTCTTCTGAAACCCCCTCCCATCCCCAAAAGAAAGCAAAAGTACTTGCACACTTAGCACTGCAGGTTTCAGACATTTCAGTCTCTTTTTCTATTCATGACTTTGAAAAGAGTCTTTATGTGTACCAGTGAATAACAAAAGTGTGAAATACATCTAAGTCCTTTAGATAAACAGTATGTGTAAGGAGGCTCTGTTTGTAGATATAATCTCCCTAGTCTGTCAGCTACATATGCCAAATCACTGAGGCTGTCATGGTCATTTACATGCAGTTGCTGAAAAAATCCCTACCGGGAAGAATTACATAAATGGAAAACGGAAATAGCTACAATTTGGCCCAGCAAGAGCTGTCTTCTAATCTTGTCCTCTTCACTCTAGCTACCAGTGTTCTTGATTTTTATATGTGACTCCCAGATGTGTAACTGATGTGCCTCAAAATCCCACACATGGATCTGTACGTGCCAGTAAATAACCATGGTAAGAAGGTGTAGGAAAAGCATTCAGACAACAAACCCGAGTTAGCTGCTCATGGATGCAATGAATTGTCACATCTGAACATTTTCAGAGTTTGATGTTTCGCTGTGCACTACTGTTGGGGTGTAGAGGATTTAGCATCATATCTGAGTTCAGCAAGAGTTAAGCACCACTAGAAATTAGAAATCTACTTAGTAGTAAATTAGGGCCCTCCTGTTTGGTGCTGAGCAGTGTTAAGAAATTGTTGAGCACCACTGAGACTATGGCATTTTGTACAGGAGTGTGTGCTAATGAAAATGAAAGGTTAGAGCCCCATAAGCCCTCTGGTAATTTCATACTGGCAGCATACAGTGCAAAATACACAGGAACCTAAATGGGGAGCCCAAGATTTAGTTATTTTTTTATTTTCCACTGAATGTAGGAGAACATGGAGGCTGCTGGCTATGTGCAACTGGACTCTCCTACTCTGTGATATATATACATAAATATATAAATATATAAACCTGTATATTTTTCCCCCCAAAAATCTTCAGATGATTACTATTGGAGGGAAGAAGGAGTATGTACCTTACCTTTAAACATACTGAAGCGGAAAACTTTGCTGAACTGGTAGCCAGATCTGTCAAATTTGGGACTTAATGCTCTGACAGCCATTCTGCAGGCAGAAGCCCTGAAAAAATTCAGTGAGCACATTAACTCCTCAATTTCTTTGTAACAAGTTCTTCATCTAGGGAAGGGAAGTAGATTTTCCTTACATCATTTGAAGATCTGGAGCTGTGCTTCTGCCCAGGGCCCTCAGGTGAGAGTAAATGAAACTTGCCACTTGCATGCTAGGTTCCTTCAGCACAGCATCAACTAATATCATCAGGATTGGAAGACCTGGCTTAGTTTCAAGCAAAACCACTGCAGCTAACATTCGGATTCGAGGATGAATTTTGTGATTCAGGAAAATCTCAAGGGTAATAGCCTGGACCTGAAAATTATTGGTACTTTCAGACTTAATCTGTATTTGAACATTTTGCTAATAACCTTTCATCACCACTGAATGATCTCTTCATCACCAGTACAGTAAAAATTTGTATTATTTAATTATTATGGCAACAACGTTCCTGGTTTTAGAGTTTGAGGGCTGGAAGGAGAATTATGGTAATACAGTCTGATTCCTAAGCAGTCAAAGCCAAGGAACCTCACTGAATAACCTCTACATCAAATCTACTTTCCCTTGTTAAGCTATAGCAAAAGATACCTGCAATATAACCAAGACAAAATCTAGATAAAAGTGATTTCAAGAACCCATCACATACCAGAGAAATAAATTCAGTGATCAGTGATCCCCACCCATAAAGATATGCCTTAACTCAAGCCATTTGATCTCCTGGTGCCCATTCTACTAGAATAACAAACAGTTTGCTTCCAAAAATCTCTATGCTATGTAGGTAATTTAAAATTGTACTGTTATGCAAGAAATGTAATTTTCACAGTACTACTTGTAACTTATGTGTTTGATCTATACAGTATTTAGTATCAAGACTAATTTTTTATTGGAACCTTTCCAGCTTGCATGAGAGGCACCAAAATGTTTGACTGGAGCTTCAAACTGATTGGGAATGGAATAACTGGTGATTTTGGCACAATCCTCTGGACAACCCTGTTCTGCCTCTAATGCCTACACTTTTTAATGTAAGGTATGATTGAGAGGACTTAATGTATTTTTCTGCAGTAGCCTCTTTCTAAAGGCAACTGCTTTTTTAAATTAAAGAATAGAAATGACAGGCCATGCATTGTCTGTTTAATGCAAATATGGGTGTGTAGCTAGCTGCAAACTAGGGATTAAACTGACTGGTTTTTGAACAATGCAAAATCCAGTCACAGTCATTAACCTGCTCCAGATCAATTTTCTCTAAAGCAAATGCATAGAAATGGAACTAAACAGCAGTCTGGGTCACATGCGGGAAGCTGGGCCAAAGGACAAGCAGAGACACAGCACTGTTTTCAAACACCAGATCAGCTTTTCCCATCCCCAGCAAATAACCTAATTTCTACGCTTGCTGTCTCTCCACCCTCCCACCCTCTTTTCCCCATCTACCTCCTGCACTCTAGTAAATTGTTTCTATATTCTTTTGCTTAAAAGCATACACAAGCACTTTGTCTATGGATCAATATGTGGAATCAAACTGGCAATCATATGCATAAATTAATACAATAAAAAAAAAACTAGTACAGCAGAATAGTTAATGAAAGCCTTTAATTATACTTTTCATGTTAAGGATGGTCTCATAGAAACGAACAAACAGAAAAAAAAAAAAAACCCACCAAAATTTGTAACAGTGAAAAAGATATAAGGTTTCCTTTCATAAGTGGCTTGCTTTAAGGTGAAAATGATGGTAACGTGATGTCTGTGGTGGATGAGATTATGCCCATATACCCATTGTATGTGATGTCTAATCGTTACCTCATTCAGGGACAAAAGTCACATTTAGTAAATGCTCTGTTTATGACTTAAAGCCACACAATGTCTGTTAATTTGTAATTAGGATGCAAACTTCTGGTATCTATTTTCAATAAGATCTGGTCTTGAATTACGATTAGATGTGACACTCAGTATTAAATGTCAATTTTCAGAAAACCTTGTTCTGTGGTTCTCTCACATACCAAAGTTGGAGTAGCACTAAACACATTTTGGTCAATAATTGAGCTTTCTGTCTAATGCTGTTGGAAAATAAAGGTTTGCAATGGAAATACTGATTTGTCTTCAAAAAGAGGATAATGAATCCTTTTAATAGGATTTCTGCTGCTTTCTGAAACACTAGAGGTTAACGTCAAAAGGAATAAAACATGACAGCTCAGGAATGATGAAAGATTAAAAAAAAATGCACAGTATTACAGCTATATTTGAAAATAAACCCACTGTTTTCCTCTCTCCCTCCATCATCAATTAGCTTCAATGTATTGACTTATCATAAGTGCAAAGGAAACAGCTTTGTTTTCTTACCATTTTGGGATCTCTCATGCCTATGCTTTTTAGAGCCATCACAGCAGTTTCATGGACCTTGAGGGGCAGTTCTGAGGCACCAGCTGCATAGCCGGGCAAAAATTTCTTGATGTGCTTGATGCTGGCTGGATGTCCTACATTTCCAAGGGCTTTCAAAGCCAGTAAGACTTCTTCTATGTTAGATTTGCCCAATGCCTCTCCTGCAAACACATGGAATACCTGAAAAAAACCACACGTCTGCTGAGTCCAATTCCAGCTCTTATCTATACTTCAACTGCAAGTACGTTTGAAGTTTGATAATTTCAGTTTGTTCAATATGCTTATTTCCATTTTTTTTTCCCCCAATTTTTTTTTTTCTCATGAACTGGACATTTACTAATGGAAGCATAGCCAAGAAAGTTGCTATGAACTGCTTCTTCATCACTGTGCCTTAAAGTTATTGAGTAAAATTTTTAAGGACAAAATTAATGTAGAGGACATAATTCCTACTTCCTTTCAGAGTGAGCTGAACATTGTTTGAATATTTCTGTCTATTACTAGAGGATAGATGGAAAAATGTGTATACAGTTTAATCCTCCAGATCTTTCAAGAAGATTCCTGAAGATATGTCTGGGGTGGTGTTCTTCAGTGTGGCTCTAACAACAGCCTTTTGGTGTGCTTTAATTGCTGGGATCCTCAGGACATTTTACAACCTTCCTCATATGCAACTGGATCACACTTGCATTTACAAGATAAGATTAGCTGTTTGTATGTTCTGATTATGGAAAAAGAACTATATCCTGGCAGAAAGTTTTGCAATGAAAAAAGAATCATATCAAAAAACAAGAAAACAAACAATCAAACAAACAAACAAACAAAAACCCATCAAAAAAAACAAACAAACAAAAAACCCAACTCTCTAGGAAAGAAGCACAAGATGTTGTAGAATATTTTAAACATGGTCCCTGTACTTCAAAATATCACATTTGAGATTCATTGGCAGTGCAGAAACAGCGCATTTGATATTACTAATCAAATGAAATTTGTAAATGCGTTGAATAAACCTATACAATCATTCACAAATCATTCAAATTCTTGGGAAGGAATTTCCACTTCCTGGCACAAGGTTTCTGAGATTTTATTAGCTCAAGAGTATTGGTGGCAACCATAACACACGGTATGCATGTAGGAATATAAGATGTGCCTGTGTACCACAGGAAAAATTAATGGGAGACATGCTATATTTTGGGAATGCCCTGCTCGTACTGAGGGTGGTGGACTTGTCAGTAACCAAGAGTGAGGACACCTTTTTCCTTTTCCTGGCCAGGTGCACAACCACTGTAAACCATGATGTACACCACTAGAATGTGGAGATGATATTTATTGTCTATTTAAATTGTTTTCAGGCATGTTGACTAAAAGTAGTGCAGAACGGGAATGACATTCCTGTTATTAAAACCTTACGCTCTATATGAATGACTAGGCTCTGCTTCTGGCTGAAAAATGTCTGGGCTACACAGCTTTGGACAAAACCCTGGGCTTTTGTGTCATGTAGCTTATATATCTGTTAAGCGTCTATATTTAGCAGTATTTCAGAGTGGTGCTGTGGGACCTCATTAATAGTCAGCAATAAAGCAGAGATACTCAGAAAGTGCCATGAATTATATGCTGCTTCTTCTCACTCTCTTTCGTGTGTTAATCTAAAGATAAAAATGCTGTATTTAACCAACTGGGGTTCTTTTCCCCCAAGGAAACACTGCAGTGAAGTGAAATACAGATTTCTGAATAACGAAGAAAGTACTCAAGTCTTAATTTTTCTTTTAAATGATACATAAAAATCTGGTTACCTGGAGACATTCCGAGCAGGAGTATGGTGAAGAGCACCGTTTGTGGCACAGTGATGCATAGCTGAGAAGGCAAACCTTTCTGAGTACACTACTTGAACGTGGACAATGTTTTTTCACAATGAGCTGGGGAGAAATTAATTGTTTGTTATCACCAATAGTGAAGAGTAACAGCATCAGAAACTGTTTCTCCCAAATACAAGACAATACCAGGGTTTTTAGATTTTCTAATTGATGAATTTATAGTCAATTAGTGAATAGTGTTACATTTGACAATGCAATTGTAATGTAATTCCAAGTAACTTCTGAAAGGCAGATCTGTTGCTTTTACAGTGTTTCAAATATAAAATTGGTATGGACTATACTCCAAGGGGAGAAAATCAGCCAGTTATAAAATGAGTGAATTGTTAATTGGGCACACATTAGTCGAAAAAATGTTCTTCATAGATGTATCTATGTAAGCCTCATCAGTAGGTACAAACATTGTGATCAATTGTGGATGGACCTTAGTAGTTTGGGCTACCATGGATATTTCATTTAAATCAAGGAGGTGGCAAGAGGCAACAAGATACTACTGCTTTGAGTTAAAAACATAGCATTACCACATGCCAGGATGTCATGGCTTTTACAGCAGGCAAAACTCTTCTCTGAGAACCATGGTCTTTACCAAGGTTAGGCAGAGATAAATACCTGCATTTGAGGGCAGAATTAGACATGGCAGAAGAGGGAAAAATTGAAAAATTGACTAAACTTCTCCAATGTGAGCTCTATATTGGTATAATTCCCTTGATTTCCATAGATCTGCTGTGATTAAATGCATCCTGCTGGGTCAGCTAGGACAAATCCATGGTTAAAACAAATATGTATTTCTTACTCCCTAGTCTTTCTAAACACTCAATGAGAGATTCAATCTAATGTAACTACAAAGTACATTTGGACAAAGGAAGACTAGATACCGGTTTACAACAATAACCTCTATCACTGGAAGGTATTTTACTCTCTTTTCTGTTTTATTCTGGATTAATTTTTGCCCTCTTGATTTGCATTCTCCTCCTCCTGAGACACTCAGGAAACAAACTCCTTTCAACCTCACTAGAGGATATAAAACCTTTGTATTTTCAAAGCCCTTGCAATCTTGTCAAAGGAATAAATATAGCAGATGCTAAAATCAGTGTAATTCAAGAGCGTTTAAAGAATCCTACTGTAGCTTCTTCCATCACTTCTTGAGTTGGTGAGCTTGAGTGGAGAGCCACAAGCACTGTCTGAGCTATTTCCCAGTTGGTGAGCTCTTGCCTTTCCATTTTATGCCTCAAGAATCTCAGTGAACGGTGACTGGCTGCTGCAGGAAGTAAATCCAAAAGGTAGCGCCTGGAATGGGAAAGGCAAGGACCATTTTCCAGATTTACATTAGAACACAATCATTCCAGATGGCCTCCAACCAAATTTATCAGCAGAAGAATCACCACTTGTATTCTTTGTACCTGTATGCTGGCCGGCTTGAGAACTGTTTCCACACTGACTCATAGTTCTCCTCATTTGCAGCACGCAAGAGGTGCATAAGCTTGAGGGCTTTTGCTGGTGCATCACTGGGAAGCTGTTCATATGTTGTCTCTACTAAGTCTTGCAGTCTTTCCTCTATCTGTGGGCGGATTCAACTACATTAATCTTATTTTTTTTTCCCCACATTAACTAACTCTAACCTCCAGCCAAAATTCTATCTGTGGCTAAACTTTACCTGTCTTTCCACATCTTTTATTTTGAATAAGTGGACAGGAAGCTGAAGCAATTCACTGCCAAACTGGTACTGAAGTGATCCACGTTTCTGAAATTCTTTTGGTGGAACTTCTGCCACTTGCTTTTGCACTTCAATCAATGCAAGTTTCTGCCTGAAATGAAGGAAACCAGAGAGAGAACCTCAGAAGATGTTGAGTACCAGCCCTAAAGAGCACATGGTTTCTGCCTCTCTGCACTGCCACTGCAGCTGATTTTTTATTTTATTATTATTATTTTTCAGAATGGTTTTATTACTGAGAAGGTAAAGTTATATACAAGCTGCTGAATTAGGATACAGTGTTCAAAACTTCCCTGAGAAGGTGTGCTTTTGCTCAACAGAGCTCAGATCAGAGCCAGCTTTTACCTTCCTTTGGGAATAACATGGCCTGAGAATTTAAGGAAAACGTGGGAGGTGAGAAGCTGTGGCCTGAACAAGATCATAGGAACTGTGTGTTGAGACTTAATGAATAAATTAAGGATTAGGGAAATATAACTGATGAGAAAGATTTTCACTAATTATAACTGAATTTAAACCTTTTAAGAAGTTCATAAAAGTTTTCACATATCTGTGCCTCCTAGAAGCTTCAAAACAAATTAAAAACGGTCAGATAAAAGAAATATTACAGCCTTTTTACTTGCACTCTTCCAATTCTCTCTTCACTTTGTCTGGAAAGTTGAATGCCCTGGGGATTGCAGAAGACAAAAGATTCTCATGAAGTTTCTAATTGGATTTCCTACTTGAAGAGGGCCAGATGCTTTCAGGATTACTTTTTAGAAAAATACTCAAAGTTCTGGAAATTTTTCAGAGTACCATAAATTTTTCATTTATTAAGAAAAATTCTGATGAGGAAATCTCTTTGTAAACAGTTCCTATCTGTGCTGAATTTTCAGCTAAATACATGCGTTCTATCACACCAATTATGTTTAAAATAGGTCATTTAGGACACAATAATGATGTTAAGCATTTGCATTTAACAACTGAAAATATTCCAAAAGCAATATTATTGTACTACATAGCATTTCAAAATCTCTAGAAAATTGGCTTGTTTATTTTAGAATCTCGACAATGATCTTCTGTATCATTTCTATCCACTCCTTCCATATGGATTACAGAGAACTGCTGCCAAAAATATCAGAGAACCACTTTGCAGACAAGCCACTAGACTTTGAATAGAAATCACTACAGAATCAGCAGATATTTTTTTCTCTTGAAATTTCATACAACATTGTTAAATGGGCATCTGGATTAGAAAGTATAATATCAGGTATGTTTTGACAGAATTAACTCCCCCTTCAAAAACATGATGAATCTGTTATGTCTCCATCTTCATTGTTTTGGGAAGAGAGCTATCTTCGCAGAATAGATGGGAAAATGTTAGAGACACTGAAGGGAAGAGCAAACGAATACTAAAGATGGGCTTAAAATGATGCTGAAGAATCTTATGCTGAAAAGGACAGAAAAATCATCTCCGAGTGTTTTAAATCCTTGATGCTAGACTATTTACTTATCCCTTTACTTATTTTACACAGAGTGCATTGCAAAATTAACTTCTGAAAACCTATGTGACAAATCAATATCTTCCAAGCTACAACATATTCTGGTGGGCAACGCAGGAAAGCCAGAGAAAAGGTGGAAGAGTAAAGGTACTACTCTTTCTGGGGGCTCTATACCTGAAGAAGTATAAGATGACAGTCTATGCAGGCTTGCAGAGTGAACTTAACAAAATCAAACACCAAAAATCTAGGGGCTTGAGCTAAAAATTAGCAGAGGTTTCAATTTCAAACAACAATATTCTTTCTCATTTTGCCTCAGACCTGTTCAACAACTATGCAAAATTTGCTGTGGAAAAGCAAATACATATTACACTTCATGTTCTCAATCTTTTTGCAATAAAATACAATTTCCTATCAAGAAATAGTTTTGATGGAAATTTTGCAAGCTGCCACAGTACTTAAGAAGTATTTCAGAATCTAAAGTCCTATCTAGGTTTCTTGTGAACTAGTCTCCAGGGTCTCTTACTGCATTATTATTTTCTAGGGAACTCTGTTTCAGTGAGTAACTGTCTTTCAAAGTATTTTACTGCAAATATATTAGTTCACAGGTTTTCAGATGGAATTACATTTGTTTTGGCTTTTATGACATAAATCAAATATCCCCGAGAAATAAAATAGTCAAACCCTGCGAAGTTTAGCTAACAAAATTTGGATAGTGATGTGCATGCTTCAGATTTACAACGAAGAGTGAAGGTTGTTTTTATGAACTGTTTGGGGTTTTATGTAATTAAATATTGGCAAACAATAGGCCACAGAAGTAAAGGATTTATTTCAGTTATGGAGTTTGACCAGACTACTGAGATGCTGAGTTAGCTGCTGAATTAAAGGCACATGTACAGTACCTTGCTTCTACGATAGCATTTCCTCCTGTTATCTCATGGAAAGGTGTAAACTGGTGGACTTCCTCGACTTCAGCTTGTGTGATTACAGCTTCATTATGAGTGTATTTAATTTTGTAATTATAGGTAGCAGTTGCCCGGGAATTCTTGTTTCTCTTTATAACAACAACAACAAAAAACAAGCAACAAACAAAAGAACATCAACAGTAAAGAATATAGAAAGTCATTTACCTTCTAAATTCTATGCCTAGAAGCTATTACATCATCACCCACTTCAACCCACTTATTTTCCAGTGCTGTTTTGCTCAGCGACAACTCAGTGTCTGCACACTTCTATGGGAGAGGTCAGGCACACTGCCTGGATCCTTCACTTTTACCACTAAGAAGTATTAGTTGTTTTCTTTCCTTTCCCAAATGTAAGTCATTTGCTATTCCCTTGGGAAAGAGACATATTTTCTGAGCAGAGCAGTGGAAAAAGCTACACAATTTTTTACATCAAAGAGAGAATTATAATAAGATGCAAAAGTACCTATCTTGAATAGTAGAAATTGCACACCATGCTTAGCTTTTTTTTTTTTTTCTTGCTAACAGAAGAGGTAAATTAGCTCATGCTGATAATTAATGGTTTCCAAACCAGCCAGCCAAACTCAGTAGAGTTATGCCTATAGTACACAACAGCCTGTAGCATGGACCTCTGTTGCCCTGTGGATTTCCATACTGAAACAATGTCAGTTACTAGATGGAACAGAACTGATCTGATATCTTCTCTCAGTCTAAGTATTAGAAAGCAAGAAATAATGTGGATATCAAATTGTTCTCTGTATAAGAATACAAAATATGTAAACAAAATACTGGTCTAAGTTACCTGCTGACAGGTCTGGCATGGCTGAGTGTATGCTGAACCTGTGACCACTTGGACTTTCTCTTCACAACTGTTCAGGTCCTTGGATTTGGTCACATCAACTAGGTTTGCTTTCTTGTTTTCTTGAATTGCATACGTTGTGTTACAAATACCTCCAATCCCAGCCTGTCAAAAATAAGAATGTGATCAGAGAAGTTTACCCCTCCACAAAGTTTCATCAATTCTTTACATGAACTCCCTTTCTTAATTCTGTATTTTCACAATCCTGCTGGAAATGCGTACTGTTTAAATTCATTGTAGGTTCCAGAAGAAAAGTTGGGATGACCTATGATTCCATTTCTTTTTTTATATGCATGTTTCCAGTAAGCCAAATCAGAACTTCCTTGAGAGAACTAAAACAAATGAGAGTTTACCTGAGATGAGATTCGGAGCCTTGGAAAAGATAGGTAACAATTTCCAGTTAGAGCTGTAGATTATGAAATATGATTTGAGGAATATTAATAAAAAGTGCCAAAATAATGTGATCATTCAGAATAAAAATCTCAACAGTAAACTATTTTAAAGATAGAGATGACATTCTTCCCTTAAAATTTGCTTTTATAGACAGTTTATAAATGCCTATGGAACAGGGCTTGGAATATCAGATCATCTGTCACAATGTGAACAGCAAGAATTAAAAAGAATTTCAGGATAGCAGAGTTTTGATTGTAGATTTTCTTGAGTTTGCAGTTTTAGTTCAGACTTTCAATAATATTTCAAGCATATATATTTATAGGAGCTCTTAAATCACCTCAGTCAGAGCAGGGGTTTTGGAGAGGGAAATATTTGATTGCATTTTAGGAGGAAGGGTTATTTTCATGATTTTTTTATTGTTATTGATAGCTTAGGGACTCCAGAGAGCAGCTCTGGGCTATGTCAGAACAGCAAAATAGTCACATGCCGGTTGCAAGGCAAGACATACCCACTCTATCTTTAATTTAACAACATTTCTGGAAAAAAAAAAAAAAAAAAAAAAAAAGCAGCTTTAGTAAAGGCTAGGACACAGAGTCAAGCTTTCCAAAAGGCTTGAACTCTGCAGATAGAAGTATGGGGCTCCTCTGCAGACTGCAAGCTGAAGTAGAGAGATATAACTTTTAACAAGAACATGCAGCCCATAGATCCTGGTGGGACGAATTAAGACTGATGCATTACAGGACATTTAGGGCTGTGCAGTTTGCAGCACAGGTACACTTGCCCTACACACTGTAGGCTGTGATGTAGAATTGCCCAGTCCAGTCCTTTAAACCAGTCTGCAACTTATATTTTGGGACTAATAATGTTCCTCTTCCTTTACAGAGTGACTTGAGATTGTCAAGCGACAGTGACAATGCTCATTAATCAGTTGTTGTTTGAGAAAAACAGAAAATTTGGAAACTATTTTAGGAGGTGAAGTCACATTTATTGTTCAGCTATGAGAGAGGGATGTATTGCTACCTGAATTAAAAATAATGAAGATGTAGAACAAGATATGGGTAAATAACACTGCAGAATATGCAACATCACAACCCTCTTTTTTTTTTTTTTTTTAATGTGCAACAAGCAGTGTGAAGATATTAAGTCATGTGCCTCATTTTCCAGAAAAAATCTCTATCCATACGAAGATGCATTTTTAAAGAAGTTAGTTATTCTGGTCTGCATTTTCAACAAGGACAACACGAGAGGTTAGTAATTTCAAGCTTTCTGCTCATCTCTGAATCACATGTAGTCTAATCCATGTAAATATGGTTTTAGAAAAGCTAAACACATTCCAATTTCTATAGTGAACAGTAATATAAGATGTTTTACCTTGACTAAGATATAAAAACCTGAAAAAGGGTGGAAATTCCAACAGAGTAACAACCGAAGCTGTCAAAGCTATTATAGTAATATCATAGCACATATACTGTTTTCCTCCTAATAGAGGAGCTAGAAGAGATTAAAGTATATATGATTGGTTAAAAAGTCAAATAACTGTTATTTTAGCTTGAATTTTGTGTTGTATGTTTAATACTGTATTCAAATTTTATGTACGCTTCAGCTTTCACAGTAATACACTTCTGGAATCACAAACCAGATTTTCTAAGATTTTAATACTGCAAATGCATTTACAGAAATACTTTCATCAAACAGATTAAAAATCTGCTTTTCTGTTCTCCTGTTTAGCTATAGCTCCATCTAATATTGTTCCATGAGAATAATCTAATGCTGATTACCCAAGCTTAGGTGTTTCTTCTTATAGAAGTTTTACCACAGATGAATTTAGAAAATAAAATAGAAGAATCTGATATGTTATCTATTCATACAGCAACCACAATGGCTAAGACAAAATGCTCACCTCCTGTATACTGTATGAATGCTGCATCTTCTTCAGACTGAGCTCCAGAATATTGAGAATCCCTCTGTAGATGTTCAGACCATCATCTGAGACAGAATCAGGAGCCATAAGGTTTCCAACGTGGCCATTGCTATACTCAAACTTGATGGGAATACTAAGCTGTCCAGTTAGTGCCTGAGTCAGTTTGAGTGACCGAGAGAATGAGCTTGTAGGCCAGATGCCATTGTACTCTGCTGCTTCAATTGAGTGAATCTAGAACAACAGGGAAAATATAGTTTCTTTTAAAAATTTTCAGTTAGATTTTGCCAATCCGTGTAAGCAGCTGGAGTTTTACTTGCTTCAAAAGTACACTTTTAAATAACATTAAGCCTCTACAAAGGGAAAACCTGAGGTTGTCATTTAGTGTAATTGATATAAACAGACATATTTCCATATTTAAAAGGATATAGAAGAGAGTAATTTAAATAACTGTTATATTCCACATTCATGACACACTGCTTTTTCACAGAGATAATCCATATTGCCAAAGGTCAACTTGTATGAAGAAATAAGCCAGAGAAGAGCTGCATGAAGCAGGTTGCTACTCAAAAGTAGTACAGAAGATCTGCAGGAAATTGCAGCAAAAAGTTAATGTTGCATAAAGCATCATTAACTCCTGTTGTGAACTCTGTCATATCCCTCGTTGGGGTCACAGAGCACAGACAGCAGTCAGAAACTAATAACAACATGGCTGCTGGGCCAGCCAGATTGTCACAATTAGTTAGAGAAGCGGAGAGCAGATTACAAAAATTGTCCTTCCTTACATGTTTTGTGATGGTGTGGCAGAGCCAAAGGCTTAGGCACTGGCCCCAGCCCTGCTCTATACTTCATGCTCTAGCCTCAACCTGCAGCACATCCAAGCAAGTAGAAAGTTGTGCTAAACTGTGCATAAATCAAATGACTTCTGCCCCATGGGAACAGAGCATGTTTAGCTTAGTTTCTCGGAGGACCCTTCCCTCCTATATGTTTTGACAATTTAAAGAGACTTTTCTCTGACACCTTAGGCAGGCAATGTGATGCAAGCCATGGATTAATTTCTCAAAAAGCCACACAAACTAAATCTTCATACAGTAAGTCACTGGAGACTACACTTTCATATTTATTTTTGTTATTGTTGGTGGAGATCACTGCCAACTCCAGTAACTGAAGCTTACAGAGGAGGCTGTTATGGAGCAAATCCCTCATGTTGCCTCTTGGACATGCTTCTGGCATATTGCATTCGGGCAGATTTGGGACTGCTCTGCAGGGTCGGTGCAAGGTAGTTTTCCCCAGCCCTCAGGGCCCAAGCAGGCCTTATGCCGTCTGCTTGGTTTTGAATAGAGCTGGCGATTCTTGTGCGTTTGTGATGAAAAAATTGTCAGCAGGGACCAGGGACCACAGCTTTTTACTTGGGCTAAATGAGAGCTAGTAGGCTACAGATGAAAGATTAATTCCCTGAACTGTCCCTCCTAACTGTCTAATTTAAATATAACAGCAGCAAAATAAACTTCTCTGGGAGCAGAAGGGAATAAAATGTATTGTTACCTTTCACTTAGAACTTAGAACTAGCCCAAAATCTTATGACTTTTTTTTCTTTTCTCTTCTTTTTCTTCCCCAAAAGTATTTAGATTTGAAACAAATATTTTCACAAGTTGACTAAGGCAGATGAAACATTGTTGGAAGGTTTTAGGGAGCAGGAGTCAATTTTTGGGGAAGACTCAGCATATGGAGAATCATTCTAACAAGCATGATGGAGGACAGGGCAAAGATAAAAATTCTGTCCCAGCTGTGCCAAGGAAGTCTTGTACTCACCAGTATAGATTTGTGACTTTTATTTCCTTGTGTTTTTGAAAAAAAATCCAGCCATTTGCAAAGGTCATGGAAAAGCAATGTGTCCTGTCTAGCTCTATTATAATTTGAACTTATAAAAATACCTAGTCCCAGAAGGCTAATGCAGGCTGAAAGGCTACAGAATTTACAGGCATTTATCAGACATTCACCAGTCTTTTTAATCTGCAGTTTTTCAATTTGCCAAATAAAAGCTTTTAAAAAGATCATTTTTCTTCCGCATGCACAGAACACTGAGTTTGTGTAAACCAATTGAGGGGTGCTTTTCAATACATTCATTAGAAACTCATATAGGCTTCTGTTAAAGGCAAAACCATTTTTTTCACATAATCAGAACTCTTAGTAATTACTCAGCGTGCAATAAAAATATACAATTGAGGATGACAAAGGATGTCATCTGGGACCCTGCAGAAAAAGAAGCCACCAGATTACATTAATTATGCTAAATATTGAATCACATCCAGCTACTGTCGTATGTTTTATTGCCTTTCGTTTGCTGGCTACGAAATCAGTTGATTAAATAATCCTAGGTTGTACAGTTTGGAACAATTGGATTGATCCAATAACAAATTACTGTGCATTTCAAATTACATTCCATTGTCTCCCTGGCCACAAAGCAGAAGAAATCCTTCAAGCCCAAGGTTGGCTTGAGCTGAGAATTACCTGGCAAAGTGCAAATAGAATTTAGAGCACTGAATAAAAAAACAGTAGTGTTAGTTACATTCTGCCTGAGTAAGCACAACATATGATGAAACTTAATTACTTCCCAAAAGCTTAAAAAAAAAAACCCAACAAACTGGTATCAAGAGAATTTTACCTTTCAAATTGAATAAATTTTCTTACCCTAATAAGACAAAGTTTTGGTCCAATACCACTAATTTCCACTTCACTTCTTATCCTTATTCCAGTTCTTGCAAGTCCTTTCTCTGGAATACCACTGAGAAGTATGCTTTCATAATTGTATGTATAAACCTTATTTTCACCAAAATCAGGTTCTGCAAAGAAATGGTTTCGATAAAACATTATAGAGAACATATTAAAGTACCTACATTAGAATATGTAGAACAAAAATGATAAATTTGTTCATTTTTGTATTGCACCTGAAGAAAATTAGCTGTTGTAAAATTGTATTAAACATTGATATACTTTTCAGATTCTATTTTGAATTTCACTCATTATAATTATAGTGGCTGATAGGAAAATTACTTACGGTAATTAAGATGCTGACTCCCTGAAAGAGAAGGAAGGAAAAAGAAGCAATAAATGACAAAAGCAAAAATAATCCCAAATGTTAATGTATTTTAGTATAAAAGGCTATATATCATCTTGTACATATGGCGTAAGTCTTTCCAATTAACTTTCCTTGTAATTCAACATATACCCAAAAGCATCTTCTACTAAACACCTTTTGTAAGCAAATTATACTGAGACTCTGAAACATTCTCCTGAAACTATTATATTAATTTTATTAAAACAGCTAAGTTACTTACCCACCAGGGTTAAAACCAGGGCTGATATTAAACCCCTCATGGTGGGGATAAAGTAGAATTGAACATGCTGAGTTTCCTTTTATAAAGGCATTTGCTATCACATGTCCCTTTTGGCATGTTGGTTTGACAAATAAATGCATTTTAGAATGAGTATTGATCAATTGAAAAACAAACATTTCTGAGGGCATGGATGCTGACAACTTCAAATCACCCCATGATTTCAACTTTCTATGTGAAATAGAAATTTTGTTTTTGAAATATCTTGCTTTCTTCTTTTTTCCAGTTTCTCTACATGTAGCCAAACAGGAAAACTATCATTAAAATATAAAGTTAAATAATAGTAGTACCTTAATAATGGCTCAATTAATTTAACTTTTCTCCAGTTATGTCTTCATTGTCCTGATAATTTTGACTTGCTAACAAGTCAAAATCACAGCTTTGAAGATACTCATTGCTTTGTCACATTGTAACTCTGCTTTTAGAGAAGAATTTGTAATTGATTTTATGTACTTAAGATTGAGATAGCCCTAACCTTATAGTCACGCAATGAGAAAAAGACTTTCCATAGTTTCCTCCATGGTTCTCTTTGCATGCATTTCTTCCTGCCCACACCTGGGAATCGTGACCTCCACATTAGTTTCTGTCTACTGGTCAAAGTTTGTTCTGTGACAACAAGAGAGAAATTAATTCCTGTGTTTGTGAAAATAATGCAATAAAACATCAGTTACAGTTCCAGAAGGATCTCAGGGAGGTGGGAACCTCACATTCTTCTCAGTGACTTCTCAGGGGGCTTTTGCTGCTGAGACTCTGGTGAAAACGTACCCAGAATTTCCCACTTCTAATATTTAGACCAATCCTTAGCAAAGCTAATTCAGGAGAAAGTTCACTCCCTGACCTCAGTTATACATATTTCTTTTAAACGTTTAACTTTTACTTAGAATTTAAGCTTGTCTTTTGGTCAAATGGTAAATTAAATATCACATATAACCCACCTGGGTACAAGGGGTTATTGAAGGGGCAGGAAAGATAGCTCAGGAATGTGTATCTGGTATTTCCTTGAGGCTGTGAAAGGTATAACATCTGTGCCAGTAATGCACATTGCCAGGCAGCTGAACTCTATCCTCCAGGAGGAGAGCAAGGCTTTCTCAGTTGTTGCTATTCATCAGGAAGGAGAAGGGTGAAATCTGAGCTCGGGACCCGAGGCTTCCACCATCAAGGCCTGAGAATACACTTACCATGGGCCCCATCCAACAGTTTCTTTACTGAATTACTTAATTTACCTGGAGTGATGCCACCTGACTAAGGAATAATGCAGTTGATTATTGCAATGCCAGCACACCTGAGCTGGGTCTGTGGTGGAAGGTGACAGAGCTGCAGTGGGCCCCTGGTTGGCCAGGCCCTGCTGGTGGGTACAGTGAGGAGCAGCCATCAGTGGAATGAGGGCTGCCTCACCTGTGGCCTTTGCTACCCACACCTCCAGAAATCCTGAGTTTCTTTACAGTAGTTCTCTTCCACTGGGGGAGAGATGTGCATCTATCTGGATGAGTAGTCAGATCTTCCATGGAATGGAATGTTTGTCTAATGAAATATTGAAAAATATATGATAGACATATGAACTGTTACAAGAGATTAATAATTGGTGCATTTGTTCTCTGTGGGTTTGGATGGTGAAAAATTAAATGCAGATGGCTTTTCCCCTATATTCTCCTTCAGGGTGCTAACTAACAGCCCTGATTCTCAGTGGGTGGGAAACAATGAGATGCACAGTGCTTGCAGGCCCTGTGAAATCCACCGGCATACCTCGGCTGGCATAAATGAACCATCAAACCTAGTCAGAAATGCCTTATAACCAGTCGTGCTGCTGGAAGGAACTGCAGCACAGCATTACAGTGCTGTTAGTGGCAGCATGCTCTGCTCCCTGCCTCACTGCCCCGCTTCTCAGTGCTGCCCAATGCACTGCTGCTTGGCCTCTGCACAGCACTGGGCTGGCACATTACAGAGCAAAGAAATGATGTAAGGGAGGCCATTAATCTAAACAATTTTATTAACACCATATTGAAATAATGACTAAGGGACATGCATACATTTAATATGGAGCTATAACATTTTTCAATTTTAATAAAAAGCTTTTTAATTAAGATATTACATGAATAGATTTGTTCTAGCTGGAAATTGAAAATACCACATTTCTTTTTTTAATGGAAACTATTGAAGGAGACTAAGCTTGCAATCAGCATGTAGACACCCGATTGCCAGAGAGTTAGCTAAAATAATATTGTGTAGACTGCTGTGTTTATATCTGCAATGTCTTCTTCCTTTTGAATAGCCCCTTTCTATCTACCTTTTAGTGCTTAGGGTTAGGAGAAAATGGTCTCAAAATTGTTGTACCCATTATTACTTTAAAGGGACAACATAATAAATTCAGTAAGTGGAGAAGACACAGCTAGCATCATCTGAGGGTCACAACACTGGGATCTAATCCTTTCTCCAAAGGAGACACAACCTTCCAGCTGGTGCTGAAAGAATAAAGAGGCCATCTATCACTTTAAGAAAAAGGATCAAAGGGGGAAAGGTGAGAGCCACACTTTTTAAAGCCAATATGTTTTCTTACACATTCCACACATTGTGATAGTGAGAAATGAAATACAAATAATAATAATAATAAAATGCTATTATACTGCCCTCCCCCAGGCAAATTCTTTGTGTCTAATTTATCTGAAGAGGAAGAAATTTAAATATTGTCATGTGCTTTATACAAAACCTGTATTTATATTTTAGCTATAAACAATGAGGAAAATAAATTCTCAAAAAGTGATGGGAAATATCTTGTGATTTTTTTTTTTTTAAAAGGAAGAGCGTATATGACACTGAGAATTAGAGAGAGCATGATGTCTGTATAAGGGCTGCAATAACATGAGGTAGGCTGCTTTGAATTTACAGGGCACTTGCACCAGAAATGAAACATGAATACAGCCTAATTAACCTGATTAGAGATATTGCTTCTACACTGCAATTGTCTTTACATAACACATTCTGCTTGGATAACGGAGTCTTATTATCTGCTGTTGTACTGCTGCCGATAGCTCTGCTCTCTCCTTGTTCTGTATTCATGCAGCTGAATTATGGTGCAGAGATGCCATTTCCATCCTGCTAATATATAACCTACTGACAAAGCAGGGATTAGCAAAACAGCTCCCAAGCAACCATTGCAGGTTAAAATAGACATAATCAGTTGCTAAGCTAAGTGATTTTTACCTTTCAGTTTCTCTCATTTCTACACATGAAGAAATCTTACTCAAAAATGTGAAAAAAGAAAATTCCCACCTGTATCAAATTTAACATTCATTCCTTGATTTTATTTTACTTTTTCATAATATTCAGGATTTGCTATTGTCGCATAGCCTCCAAGATAATGCTTGATATTCTCTCTGGAGACTCTGGACAGTGTCTAATGAATAAGAATGTGTTCTGGGCTGGGCTACATTGCCATATGCTGATACTAGTACATTCACAAAGGGATTTTATTACACTACCTTGCTTTAAAAGGTGCTTTTTGTTGTTTTGTTGGTGATTTTTGGCATCTTAAAAAAAAAAAAAAAAAGAAAAAAATCTTCCATGCCTTTTACTAGAAGGAAACCAACAGGCCTAATTCCCTGCTGTTATCCCAGTTTGATGCTGGCACACCACCAGTGGAGTGATAACTGTGGGAATCAGATATGATGTTTGCAAAATGAGAGGCAGAAATGCTATTTGTATTTTGTCTAGCTATTGGGGTTTGAAAGATGCAGCTGATCTAGATATATAAAATATCTGTAAATTATTTTATATATATATATTTTTCATTAATATGTGCTGTTAGAGCCAAGCCATGCTTTTGTGCATTTCAATGAACATGTCAGTGGGATTGTTCTTCATGCCTAGCCTGGATTTACCTGTCATTTCCACAACAAAGAATTAAAGTGAGAAAAAGAGGAAGCGTGGAATCAAACTATGGCGTTCTCAACCTGAAAACAAATTGTTTTGATACAACATATCTTAACTAAAATGTTCAAAAGGTTTTATTTTCATTCAAACACAGAAAACAGATTCTGAAGCCTAACAGTCCACTGTCATTGCTGTCATCATTGGCTTATCAACTGCATACTGATAAAGTGGCTACGGGATTCTTTCCCTCCCTTTCTGTATATACCATTTCCTAAGTCATTCAGTAGGGTTAAATGTCAGACCACTTGTCATCTGAGATTTGAGTCATATCATATCCGAGGACTGGTGTAATTCTATTGCACTAGAAGATAACTTCTCCAAGTTTATCTTAACCCTAATTTAGACCTCACGGTCACACAATCATTACCTTCCGTGGCGTTGGTACAGATGAGAAATCAGGTAGCCCTGAAATTTAGCCTTATCATGTCTCCACCTCAGACATTTTGGGGTTGAAATGGTGACTGCATAAATTGAATACTGAAGAGCTCTGTGCACTGCATTGAATGTTCTCCTATAGGCTGAGGTACTGATTGCAATTGTGAGCTTGGTTAGAGCTACCATGGCAAATACCTTTTTTAGAGGGAAAAAATACCCCTGGAATCTTTCCTTCAATGTACTCTGTCTGTATAAAAGGTCGCTACAAGGTAAGGGAGACCCAGACCATCCTGTGTGCCTTAGGATGGACTGCAGGAAGATGGAGCCTAACCTGGCCTAGCAGTGACTTGACAGCAACTCTTTTGCAGGAGGTTCTGTGAACTATGGACAGATTGTCATTTCAGAAAAAGGCCCATTATGTTCTGTAATCTTTTATAAGGAACCTTTTCTGTTCTCTGAAGAATATGACCTGAGCCATTTGTGGGAATCATAGGAAGAAGAAAATTCTCAAGCCTTTCTGTTTCTGTAAACCAAGCCAAATATATTAGGGCTGCAAAAATTCAGATTGTAAGAAAGGAAGTGGGCCTATTCTTTTTAAGTGCAGAGTTGTACCAATACATACTGAATTCTGAATATTGTTACTTTTTTGTGGTTCTACCAAAAATGTACTTAATTATTTAGGAAAAAAAACAAAAGAGGAAACATTGATTTTTTTTTTTCCCAGAAGCCAATATTCTCAGGTGTAATGATGACTATTTTTCTGTTTTTTAGACCTGCACATTAATGACATTCCCACACACCACATAGCCGCTACAAGAACATGATGGATCTGGATCATCACTTTCTAGTGTTGAGAGTGTCAGGTCAGTTTATGATGTCAGGAGGAAACTCAATATGAACTTAATCTCTGTACAAAATATATGAGTGTGATACCATAGGTTCACAGCACAGGGTCACTGTGACATTAGGTCATGGGTCAGATAAGATAAGCAGTGTATTGTTCCCAAGGAAGGAGCAGATAATACACTGCCAGTTCAAATAACAGGCATTGGCTTTGCTCTCACATTGAAAAAAACAAAACGCAGAGCAAAATCACCTACCAGTATTTGATCAGTGACTGACTTCCAAAGATTACAGTCTATCCTTACAAAGGGTCTAAATATACAAAAATAACAATATAGTTTTGAATTTAAGTTAATGAGAAAGTTAATTCAATAATAAAATGAGCACCATATGTTTCATTACTTTGAAAGAAAAGTTGCTATATTATTATTCCCTGTATAGCATATATTAATCATAATTCTGTTTTCAGTAGAAGGCTGTTACAGTTTAAAACACAGAATGGAACACTGATGTTCTGATCTCCTTATCAAGCAAGTATGGACCCTCAAAAATAATGTTTACACATTTCCTATAAACATTTCTATTGCTAAACAAATCAGCCTATATCAAGAGGATGAACCAATGGACAATGGACAAGGACACACCTTGGACAAGACTCTGAAGAATTCAATTCTTCATTACAACATAAACAATGAAAACTGAACAAATTCCTACATATAGGAGATGTGGGATCCTGTTGCTGATTTGGGTCTGCCATTTTTAGCTGGCTGATGCTTTATGCTCTTAAACAATTGCATATTTACCATTCATGCAGAAAATTTCTTACACATATGACTGGGTACAAATTTAATTTCTTGTGATAATGACCACCTTTTGCTGCAAGAGGCATTTAACATGGTCAGAATGCTACAAATGCTGTTTTCCAGAAAGGAATGTACAGCTTTAATGAGTGTGTCAGTGCGCAAACTCTGTTTTCAAAGCTTTTTGGTCTGAATACAGGAAACAGTTAAAGGCAGATTCTGGCTTGCTGGCTATGCTTCCCACTCCACAATGAAGACTTTCACTGAGTTTAGCTGAAGCTATATCTACTACACACTGACACACATTTACTCTTATAGCAATCTCTGTAACTTCAGTGAAAATGTTCAAGAAATAAAATTCTTCTCAACTGGAGTTGGGTTTGAAAAATCTGCACTATCACAGGTACCTCTCAGACTGTTTTTGTAAGTTCTTTTAACATTTTATGTCAGAAACCATTTGGTTTCTTAAATGCTCAATAAATACTTATTTGTGTATTTACAGTAATACCTAAATTCACTTCCTGTTGATCATCTTACTATTTAAAGAAAACACTAGTAAGATTATTACTTTTCTTGGTGTACGATTTAATTCTCAAAAAATTCTTGCATTGATCACTGAACAATGTTGGTTTGAAAACTGATAATTTTTTAATTCTTCGGGGAAGGCAATGGAATAAAGTCATGTAGAGAGATTCCATGGATGTCTTCTACAGTTTTGTTTTGTTAGCTTTTCTTTATCCTCTAGCAATTTATTTGTGATTCATTCATTCACAGACCAAGTTTCTTCTGTGATAAACTTACGCAGCTCAGTCACATTACATGGAATTAGCTCAGTTCACCCCAACGTTAATAATATATATTTCCCAGAATTTTTGGACACTGTCACTAAAAACAAGCAGTGTAAGAACTAAAAGCAAACAGAAATTAACTGCCCTCTTTGTTTAAAGATTAAGACCTTTCCTACAAGTAATAAAGTTATATTGATTCATAGTTTGGTGAGTTTTCTCAAGTGAATTAGTGAACTCCTAGCAATTGTGCACTTAAAAATATATATAGTGTGTAACCTATGTGATATAATAAATGCATGCATTTACATGTACATATTTATTTTAACTCCTAACTAGTGGCACAAATATCTTGTACCACTTTTGCTCTTTGTTGGGCCACCACTGGCAACTACTCTCCAATGCAGTTGCCTGTGGCTGCCATCTCACATATAATTAAAACAGAACTGACTATTAACACAACCAAAAGCCTTAACACAGATTGCATATACAAAGCTCAAATCCTTTTGTCAGTGAGACTATGACCCATAACCATCAAAGATTTTTAAAAATCTGGCCATGTTTAGGTTCTAGAGAAAGCTCTTGGGTTTTCTGCAGTAGCAGCATGCTCAAGTCATTGTTCTAATGGATTATAGTAGTGCTGTTGTTGAACTTGGAGTCTAAAGAAACTATCATTTTAGGGAGAAGTGTTGGTACTAAATAATTCAGAGTCTTTCTGGAAGGTAGCAGCCCTGTAACCTTTCAGCTCTCCTCACCAACCAATCTACAAAGGAACGTTGCCAGGAGAAGCTATGGAGGAGCGTGGGAACAGCTTGTCTTCCAGGCATAAAAGTAACTGCTGGTAACAACAAAGGGAAATTAAAATATGAGACATACAGCTGTAAAAGAAAATATGCTCTACATGAAAGCACATCAGCAGCTCCATCTGTAAATTTCCACTTACCCAACGCATTGGGAAACATATAGGAAAAGATAAAAGGGAGTGACAGCGGTGCATGTACCACGAGTTAGGCAATGTCTGAAGAGAGAGAAACAAATGCTCTGTTTTAATGAACCATGGAAAAGAAACTGATCTCAGAGTACAGTTGAAAAGCCAGGCCGGTCACCTGGGAAACAAGAAAAAAGGGAAAACAAGCAAATAGGCTATCAGCTCAAGCCTCACAAAGCATTCATGAAATAAAACTACCATAAACTCGCAAGTTAGTGTTTAATAGGCTCTGAAATTATAAAACTGTCTACAGTATACGTGGAACCACAGGTACATGGGCCTATCTGAACATCGAAGAAGGTAATTACTGAAGCACTGAGATCAAAGTATGTAAAAAGAGCCTTAAAGGTATTTCCAGAGACATTTCTCTGTCTTCAAGCAGCAGTTCAGATATGGGCTTGAAACAATGTGTCTTTTCATCCTGAAGGTACAGCAAATGGGAGTTTGTTGTCAATTAATCAGTAAATTGACTTTTCCTCACAGGAAGGGTGAGCCCTGAGGACAGATTTTCAAAACGGACCTGGATTAAGCCCATGGAACTCCAGTTGAGAGAAATAAGGTGCTGAAGGCTGCTAACAATAACAAATTGGGGCAGAAGGAGTAGAAGAGTCACTGAGGTGCCTGCAATGGAATGGTGGCAGAAAGAATGGGGAGAACTTCGGTAACTGCATGAAAGGAAGCAGGCAGATTTTTCCAAGGATATTTTGCTACCCTGAGAGATAACACGTGTGCACATCACTGAAGAGTAGGAAACTCACCAGAAGCTGATAACAGCTTCAAATTTATCTGGAGAGAGGGAAGAGATTCTGGCCTTCCCAGAGAAGGAGTTGTTCAATTTCTTGCCCTAACACTTTGCATTAATTGTCACTCATTTTGCTCTGGAGACTTTTAAGATCTTTGACCCAAGACAGGTGTTTTTGTCCCACTAATTATGCTTAATTGGAAACCTACTATTTTTACAGAGAGACTCTTTGGTCTCCTCAGTGGGCAGTTTGAAAAAAAATATGGGGAGAAAAGGTATTTCAACTGAAACATGTGTGGTAGTTTGTCTGTTTTATTACCTCAGTGTTAAGTAGTTTATTTTTGGCTCTCAGTCTTTAGAAAAAATGATTTGGATTTGTCCTTGTAAACAGAAGAAAAGAGAGAGATTTCAGAGAGTTTATATAAATGCACACCAAAAATGACTCTAGAAACAACTGAGAATAATTAGAAGCTACGCAGTAAAAAAGATCGCTATATATAGAAAATTCTACCTTTCCATTCTGAAGCCCATTTAAAATTCTTCAGATGAGAAGGCTGGAAAAGGTGTCTACTCCAGTCTCTTATCTGAAGCCAGGAGCAAGTGTAAGATGCAGAAAAAAAACAGGAACCAAGAATAAACTTTTTTCCCTTTGATCCCTTCCTGGATCCTTCAGAACAATATAAGAGAGCTTCAGGTGTTCTCTTTTTCTTAATCTTGCACTTCTGGAAGACCCCTGAATTTCATATATTCTGCTTTTCTCAGCTGGCTTTTCTTTCTTATCTGGAAAAGTTATTCTTTCTCACCATTTTCAGCCTCTCTCTTGCTTTGTGGCATTACAGACATAGTAAGTGTTTCCCAAACTCAAAGCTGAATAAGGAGCCCAGTATAACAATAGCCCTCAGATAGGTCCTTGATCTCTCCAGCAGCCTATACTGTAGTTCTCTAAACCTCTCAGTAATTTACATTGCTTCACAGGGATTTGGACTGTACTAACTATGAAGAAGACTGAATAAAACCGTAGAGTACTCCTTATCTCAGGAGAGTGGAAAGGGAGCTCCATGTAAGCCATCCTTCAGGTGCTGCTGTCTCCTCGTGTGGTTTGTGACAATGCTACTGTCACAAACTTACACTTTGCCCTTGTCCATTCCTTCCCCTGCTGTACGCTCTTACACAAAGGTGCGCAAGGTACTCTTTTCCCAGATGTCTCACAGAGTTGCTCTTGTGTTTATGGCAGGTGTTGCTTACCATAAGAAAAAAAATGGGCAGAGCTATTTGTGTAAAATATTCCCTGTCTCTGTGTGTATGCTATACCAATTACCATGTATGTTATCTGCTCTACAGCAAAATGTAAATGTTGGTCCCTAGAAATATGCTGTGTTGTCCCTCAGGAAATATGGAAAGGAAAAGCCTATCTTCACCTCAGCAGTACAAAAAAAGGGATCAAGAGAGAAGGAGAAATAGCAAATACATAAGACAGAGTCCAAGCACCTGATTCTCTTGCAGCAGCTTTTCTGGCAGTAATTCATGTATTGCGATGGGTGGAAGGGGATCCAAGCAGAGAAGGAAGAGGAGAGGAATGGACGCTGACATCTGTGCTTGAAGTGCCCCTTTTACTATAAATATTGCTGTTTGGTTCTGAAGAATGAGAGACAACACAAGGTATGTCCGCTTGAAGGATATTAACAGGGAAGATATCTCCACATTTCTGTTTTGTTCTCTATTTCATTAAGAACTCTCCAGCAGCTGCTTATCTTAACCTCATTAACAGTCTGTGACAACAGCTTTCTGTCCATATTTGCTTACCCCAGATGCTGACGATCAAGAAGGACACAGTTCATGGTTTTCTCTTCCTCAATTTTGTTCTTTTTTTTCTTTTTCTTTTTTTCCTTTTGAAAGCCTGCAGTATGCAATGAATGATTGCTTCCAGGAGCACACTGCAAAGTGTCTATGTGACAATTATGTGAGAGGTTCACAGTCTTTCACATTCCATAGTATAGAAGTGAGCCTTTGGGGCACCTCAGAAAGTTTTAAAACACTTGATTTCATTCACAGAAGTATCAAAGTGTTTCAGTAGAAGAAATTGTCTTTACACACATAAAAAATGAAGGTTTCTAAAGGGATCTTTTAGTTAGATGACAGAAAACCTGCATTTTGTAATACCGCAGGGGTTCTTTTAATAAGTCACTGAAAAGTTCCATTTGACAAGTTAAACCTTGAATTTTTTTTCATACTTATTATAGCCAAGGAGGTGCTAACCTAATACAATGGACAAAGGAGTGTTATCACAATACAATAGACCAGACAGAGTTAGTGCAATACTGGGCAATAAGGGATCTCACTATAATGAGTGAGAGAAACAGTGTCTGCAGCATAAGAAGCAAGTTTCAGAAAAGGGAAAAGATGTGTTTGGTTTGCTACTGGTCATTTTATATCTGCAATTGTAACCCAATGCAATGACCTCAACATGCTTAAGAGTCTTCTTTAAAAAGTGGAATGATCATTTCAAAAGATCACAGGCCAAAAGAGACCATTATGGTTCCTAAACTAGCTGCTTTAGTAACACAGGCTATAGATTATTGAAGGTTAGTTAAATAACCAGATATTTTGGAGCTATATCAGCAGTCTTAGGCTGGGTCTTAGTTTGGTCTTGTGCTTGTCCTTAATTAGGACCAAATCTGAAATAACTTTTTTTTTCTTTACACTTCTGGTATATGTTTCCATGGCCTTTTCTATGTTCATGGCCCTGAAGTCACACTCCTCCGTCTATGCTCTCTTCCCAGCTCATGCTCAAGTTTCAAGGAGCATTACAGGATAGCCCTACTGAAAGTATGAAAGTTGTTTTGCTAGAAGAACATTCCCATCCACCACATCATTCTAAAAGCACAACATGGGAAAAGAATGCTCAAAAGAAGTTCATACAGTGTGCTATATGTAAATTTGTGCAGTTGTTCAGCAATCTAAAGTCTGAATTTATGTGACCTACTTTTCAGGTTGTTTAGCACCTAATAGTATCCCTGCTGCCAATCAAATGGCAACTGCAAATATAATATATGCCCTTGATCAGGAAAGAACTGTTCTATGGATAACTTGAATAATACTAGGAGACGGTGTATGAGAAAATGAGATAGGTAAGAACTTGACTTTGCAGCATAGCTGTATGAATACTTGGCTGCGGAAAACACGCTCATTCACTTGATAAGTGACCAGAATGAAGCGTGAGGAGCAGATTGGTGACACTGAGCACAATTATAACATACGAAGATACAATCTGGATCACCTAGATAAGAAATATTAAAGTCCAGGCATCTGAAAGTCCAAGGAGCACCTTTCCTGATAACTGTAAAGCTCTAATACAAACTTTCATACAAAACAGTGACATGCTTGAAAATGCCTGTCAGCAGTCATAATAAATGATGCATTAACATTTCTGATGTAGATATGAAAGCAGCACATGTTGGAGTTATTTGATGCAGTATAGTTTAAGGACAAGTGCACTTACTTCTGGATTTGAATTTTTAAACATTTTTAATAGGAAGGAGGAAAATATCTATGATATTGAGCATTCTTATCTACCATGTAAAATATGCTAAGTGGTGTATGAACTTGAATTCAAACATGACAAAACACAGCAAAGTTACAAACATCACTAGAAAGAAACAACCTTTTTGGCTTCAGCAAGACTCAATTTATAGGTACTAAGAAAAAGAGACTGTGAAATATTTCTGAGTTCCAAATCCTAAATAGCCTGCAGGAGTTAGAAAATTTGGTTTTGTAGTTGTGGCAATAGATATAGCCTGAGAAGAACTGGTTTCAATTTATGGTTCCACGTTGCTCTTGGTGCAAATCACTCTTAATACGAGATGTGGATAGTGTGTCATGCCTATTGGACTATAAAAATATAAGGCAGGGAAAAATATCTCACTAGGTGAAGGCTCAGCATCTACCTCAAAGGAGAATCTATCTAGACTGAGAGGTTGAAGTATCCCTATATTTGAAATATCCATCAATAATAAAAACAAATACTGCTGTCTCTTCCCAACCTGCTCTGGTTACTAGAACTTAACTCAGATGTGAGACTGGGTTCACAGTTTTTCTTCTGCATACGGCAGTGTTGCAAGGTTGGGAGCAGACAGCTCTCATTTGCTGAAGAAGTTTGGAAAATAAGAAAACAAACCAGAGATGTTAGAGAAAGCAGGAAGAAGAAGGAACTGGTGGAACCAAACAGGATGGTGAAGGTATATTAGTGGGCTTATGATGAACATCTGCCCCTGAAGACCAATTCTGGGACAAGGGTGGTTGGAACAGTGGTGTTGAAATAGAAGACAGGGTGTAGGCAAACAGGAGGCAGAGGCTCATGTTAATCACACATGCTGTATGAAAGGCACTTCCTGGTCCACATTAGCAAGTCAGAAACAAAGGTTTTTCAGGTATTTTTGCTTAAAATCAGTAAAGATCAGTCCTTATCCTTAGCAATTTCCATTTAAAAACCTGGAGTGACTTAGAATAGGATGTTCTCAGGAGATTAGAAAATGCTGTTTTCACCTCAGAGGTAAACGAAATATGGGGATAATAGTTAAGGGGAAAACTGATTATGGGGTCAAGTATCCATAGTTCAGAAGCAGGGTACAAAGAGTAAGAAACAGCAAGGAAGAGATCTGTGAGGCTTTTTTTCTAGCCAACATTCCATGCATAAACTAACCCTTGCTCCGAATTCTCTTCTTGTGCCTCTGTTTGATGCTTCATGCAGCCCTCACCATCCTACTTTTGCTCATCCTTTCCTTTCACAAATCCCTGCATCTGCAACACTGCTGTGCTTTGCAGCTTCTCTGACACATGGGATGGTGTCTAATGGTTTCAATAGATGTAGATGCTTTTTGTTCAGAATGGCGAGGGCATAGGTTAGAGAAAGAACTGCCCTCTCTCTATCAGCCTTATTCTTTTCCTTCCCTAAAGGCCTTTGGGGTGTAATGTGGTGGGAAGATGTAACAGAGGGATAAAGCATAGTGAGAAGTTGTTTTTATCTGCCTCTAAGTAGACATGTAGATAGAAAGGACAGCAGTTTCTGGGCATTAGGAGGAAGGGCTGTTTGGCAGAGGTTTTGAAACTTCGTCACATAATTTTAGTTCAACAGCTTACAAGGTAGTGTATTTTAAGACTGAGTGAGTGTTTATGATCTGTAGAGAAAAAGGCCTATTGCATGGAGGTTGCTGGTGAAAGTGGTTTCAGATTATGCCTGAAAAGCTGGCAAGGATGGAGGAGGAACTATTCAGCCTGGCCCTTCACCCTGGCAAGCTGCGTGCTGACCACCCTGCTTTTGCTCTGTGGTAGAACAATAGGCACTGCCATTTCACCATAGGAATTAATCACGCAGCAATTACTGTTCTCCCGTGCCTTTGGAGGAGGACAGCAACTTCCTTCAGTTTATACAGACTTATGCATTTATTGTTAAGGGAACCTAGCTTCCCATTAAGTGCCTCTCAACTCTAATAGCTCTGATTGTTCTGTCTTAAAGATGTGAGACATTGTGAGACATGCCTTTTTTTCTTTTTTTCTTTTTTCTTTTTTAATGTTGAAAGCATGTAGAAAAAGACTCGTACCACCAAAGACAACTTTTCTTGCTTCTTACCCTTTAAATGCTTTGCAAAATGTTCCTATTTAATAACAGTTATCTTTATGTAGTAGCTGAATCTTTTCATAAGCTAATAGTTGTAAAGCACTGTCTACTTTGCTTAATGATACTATTTTCCCAATATAAAACAGGGCTAATGGGTGTCAAATGTGAAAGCAATATTCCTGCAATTTATCACTTAAGCCTTCTTTCACTTTTTGGGGGTGAATTGCTGTATTTTTAAAGGGGGATTGATTGCCTTGAGTGAATTCTTTTATTCTTATACATTAACAATTCATGAATGAAGCCAATAGCTGCAACACAATCTCCAGTTCCTTGTCCCACCAATAACCTCAGCTGTGTCCTGAAGGGTAAACTCACACTGCATCAATCAGCAACCTTCGTGGTGCGTAGTGAAGCCATATGAACTGTAGCTTACACTATGTTCTTGTTTGCTCCCTTGACTTCTGGCAGTTGGGAACTGCACAGAAACAAATTAACTGTTACAGTGTTTCCTGGCATGCTGCGCTTTACATGATTGGAAAGCTACATTACTAGAAACAACAAAGAATACAGATATGTGGTTGGGAACTAAATGCCAATGGTCAAATGGTCCCTGTGCATCTTACTTCTGCTGTCCCTCTCTCCTTGCCACTGTTAAGTGCTGGGCAAGTCCAGTCAAACTCCAAAAGATTATGGGAGATGAAGGAGGTCTTAGTTAAAGAACATCTCTGGACTACTTAAAACAAAACAAAACCACTGTAAAATTGAACTGGAAAAGGCAAACAGGCCAACTGTTTAAGAATACATTAAGATTACACCCGCAAATGAGTTCATTCACATCTTTCCATGAGCAAACCTGGTGCTTTTGTTCCCAAGTGAGTAATAAGCATGCAGGCAGACATCCAAATGCCTAGACTTAGTGTAGCTGTGAGCCTACAAAACAGAGATGTATGAAATGGAATCTATACGGTCTTCAGTCTACCCTGTCAAGTGAGAACTGCTGCAGAGATAAACTAATCCCAGTGCGTTGTGATAGCTGGCTTTGAGTTGGAAGTAAAAACCACCTCTGGCATGCCACTTCCTACCTTGAGGGTCCCCCATTCTCAGGCAGATTTCCTCCCTTTACCAGACTATTCTTTGGCTCAGTCTCCACACATGCACGTGTGTACATGTGCCTTTCACTGGTGTGGATTCCTTCCAGTGAAATTTGCTGTCTCTGTAAGCCACAGCCCACATCCAGGCACTCACATCCTACACCTGGGCTAGCATCTGACTGTACTTCATGTAGAATTAACACTTTGACTTTATATACCTGAGCACCTCTACGCATGCAGCAAAATGTTACTAAATGTCACCATACAAGAGATCAATTCTAAAATGTGGAGTTGATTTTCCACCCATTAGTATCAGTTTTGTATTAAAACCGTGACTTACTGGAAGTCTTAAAAAGAGACACACACTACCTATTTACAGTTTTTCAGACTGCTGTAATTCCTTGTCTATGCTCTTTTCATCAGACACGTTTTCTAGTTCATTCTCATCATGACACTTGGTATGGCTGATGATGTCACTTGGCACATCAAACTCAAAAGCAAAACAAAAACCCTCTACTGGTTTACAACAACAACAAGATGTACTGCCTTTCATTAAAAATAACATGCTGGGGGTGACCAATATCCAGTAAAACTCAATGAAGTGTTACTTTATTTTCTCAGGAAAACAAGAAATGAAGAATTAAACAAGTAGCCCTCCCCTGTCATTGAAGCTATATTTAAGAGAAGCTGCTGTGGCCCCAGTTCTGAAGCACTTGACCTCTTTGGGATAGAAGAGATATAAAAGATGCTTATTTGTTTGCAGATGGTAAGATAACAAGCAGCACAGCAGAAAATATAAACCTGAGATGACTCTACTTACAAATGATCTTGGGAGAAGAGGAGAAGGTACAAGAACAGACAGAAATGAAAGAGGCAGAGAAAGGAATGATAGACATACAGGTTATATGAATAAAGAGCTAAGGAAAGATCTGTAGAAATAATTGATTTTTCTGATTCACTACTGATGCCCACCTGAGTCTGATCTCTCTCTCTCTCTCTTTTTTTTTTAATTATTATTATTTTTTCTTATTTTAACTTATCAAAATCATCCATATTTGAAACGAAAATTGCTTGGGGTTAAAAACATTTCATTTTTTTTATATGAATTGGTTTTTTAACTTTGATTTGAGGCATTCTCTGAGACTTTAAAAAATAAAATAAGAACATGAAAACAAAAAGCTCGATTCACAGGGACTTAGGCAAAAACTGAGGAAAAAGAACAAGTAATGATTGTGCCTTTCACAAAATAGAGCAGGAACAAAGCATAGGGTACAGAAAAGCAATTTCACCTCTACCAGTGCTGTAGCACAGTCACTAATTTAGCTCCCTTTTCCTATGCTCGTGTCATTTATTCAGACTAATAGTAAGCAAGATTTTGATTGCTTGTTCATTATTTATCCTGTTACAAAATAACGCCCATAGATCCCAGCTGAGATCAGGGTCCTGCGTACACTAAACAGCATTAGAGAGATGACCTTGCTCCACATGATGGAGAGAGATCTGCATCCTGCTTTAAAGCTGTGGCAAAGATACAGAAAGGCTAAAGGTTTCTCATTTGTCCGAAGCAATTGTTTGAAACTGAGGTCAGAAATCCCAAGTCCGGGTTCAGTGGCTTTTCTGAAAAAATATTCCACAAGGCACTGCAAAAGTCTCTCTGATGCCCCTCTACCCCTTTACTCCATAAACTGGCAGTGCTGAGACTCCAGGAAAGCTCTGACCAGATAACCTTGATTGACAAAACATTTTACATGGACAAGGGCAAGGTAAACTTCCTTAGACTAGCCTGCAGTGTCATAAATGTTTGCAGGATTGACTGTTCCCTCCAGAGACAGCCCCATGCTTCGCTGTCCTTGCTGCATACAAATGAAGTCACTCCACAGCACAAGCGAGTGCATATGCTGCGGTGTGACCTCCTGCTTTGTGACATCCATCAGTGAAATGTTCTGTGCTAGCAGCTGCCTGAAAATCATCTGGTACATGAATTTTTACTCTGATTTCACTAAAATCCAATCAATAAGGGCACGGAGCTTTAGTGTTCTCATATACCTGCTCTGTAAATAAGGTAAATGAAATATTTGCGCAGACTTTTGTCATTCATTTCAAAGGGCCTAACCAGAAATTGGAGCATTGGAAGCTTGAAGGAAGGGGCTACTGACAAACAGCATCGCATGTGCATGAACTGCAAAATCCTCCCTTCTTCTGGGTGTTTCTAAAGCAAAAAGAAAATTGATTCAAAGCAGAATGAGCACTAAACATTTTTTGAGATTAATTTGGCATAAATTACTTTAGAGCTTTGATGCAGAACTCCTAGTCAACGTGCAATTCTGATGAAGGTAAAGGAGAATTAAAGACAGGTGTTCAAATAGAAGTATATATCACAGCTGAACACAAATTTACTTGGGAACTTGTGAAAAAAAGCTATCTGGACGAAATACCTCTAAGTGTATCATGGGGGAATTCTGTTTTTCCTATTAAAAAAAAAAAAAAGATAATCCAATCTGATTACTTTTTAATTATGGAAAGATTAGATAGAAAGAGGTTTTCACTGCGTGTCCTATTAAGAAAACAAGGAAATCAAATGAAAGTGCAAGTAGCAGTTTCAAAACAATGGAGACACTTTACTGAATGTGTTATTAAGCTTTGGGGCTCTTTTTCACAAGGCGGATGGCCATTGAAAGTTTCCATAACAACAAAAAAGCAATTGGAAAGTTTCTTAAACAGATGTCCATTACGGTTTGTACGGAGCTACCACACCTCGATCAAAAAAGACCCAGTGCCTCTGGTGGCAGCAATGAGAAAAGATATATGCTGCCTCTTTTCTTAAGCTCATTGTTAGATATTCTCTATTATTTACTGCCACAGAAAGGACATGTGGCTTAGTGGAAAACAACAGTAGTGCCTAAATAATGCAGAGGTCATTATTCCTAAACACTGCTTTAGTGTTCTTGAAAAATCTATCTTCTAAAAACAATGCAAGGTGATGAAAAAGAATAATGGAAGACTCAGAAGAGAACATTTTGCAAGAGAGCTCTTATTCACATTAAATTTCAGTCAGGGTATTATGTTTTGCTTTGCGATAGTTTACATAGGACTGAACACACAAAAGGACTAAGAGAAGAGATTACAGCATGTTAAATGAGATGTTCAGATATTTACTAAACAGATACATGTCCTACTGTTGTTAGTAACCACTTCCTTCCTCTAAGCCTTTGATTCTGACAGAAGCGTGGGTAAATGATAAACATATCTGCTCGTGGTTATTACTGTTTTAGAGGGAAAGAGATTTGATTCAAACAATAATTTACTTTCCATCACTTGAAGTTATGAGGTAGGCTTCAGTGTTCAATAAGAATTTGTTTCATGACCTCAAGCACCACAACTGGTTGGTGCCCTGTCTTAAAAGTCCTTTGTCTTTCCAGCTCTCCTCATTTTCGCTCCTATTTATTTCTCTAACTCTCCTTTTCCTACTTTCCACAATTATAAAAGTAAATGATTTCAATATGATGCAAAAGAGTAAATAAACCCTTACCCTGCAATTGTTCTAGGCACTGAGAAAGAACAAATAATCAGTTTGACAGGTAGACAGGAGACAGGTCAAAGTGATCTGCTCAAAGTCTGCCTTCAAGAAGGGTCAGCAATGTAAGGCTTCTTTCTCCTTTCTTTTATTCTTCTTTTTTGTTTTCTTTCTCTTTTTTCCCCCCTCAACTTTCAGGGTGACCCAACAGCATTCACAAACAGCATTCATGGCAAAACTCTTTCATTTCTAAGGCAAGTATTGCAGAAATAGATTGTATTTTCTGTATCTTGTTAAAGATATCCTTGATTTTGCATAATGATATAAAACGACCATCATTACAGCTATAAGAACAGAAATACTACCTGAACAGTGACTTAGAACAATGCTAATAACTTTTCTCCAGTACAAAAAGTTTGGACACTGGAGGAGGAGGAGGCCAGTTTGCCAGTTTTAACTTTCTGCTTATCACTATTGCAAGCTCTCTTTTTTTCTGAAACTTCTTTCGTGTTCCCAAGCTTTTCCCTCCCTCCAGCAATGAAGATTAGGCTTTTCTCCCCTCTCATGGCAGCTGGCACTGTGCTGCAATACCTGCTTTCCTACAGTCAGTCTTTTTTAAGTTTGTATGTGGACAGCCTTGTCCTGACCTGGGACAAGGGGCAGCTGGGACATTAGCTCTGGCACTCATGGCCTTGTGTCATTCATGGAGACTGAAACAGGAGCTGTGGCCGTGGTGCCCTGGGAGCAGAGTGCTGGCCAGAGGTCCTGCCGCTCCCCTGACCGGGGCTGCCAAGAAGGAACAGAGGTAGCATGGTACACTGTTAGTACCAATGCTAGCCACAAATGTAACTCGGGAAGGTTTTGCTTGTGTATGGAGATGGGTTCCAGGAGGCGCCACCAATCCACATTAGAGAGCCCTGGATTCTGGTAGCGCCTTATTATACATTTGCTTCTGTTATTATTTCTCATGCTAGCTGGATTAAACTACCAAGGGTAATTCTAGGACAAATTACAATTACACTTTCTTTATGCTGTGTAGACATGCCCTTTGACTGTTTGATTGCAACTGGCTTTGGATCAGGGCTTGTAGCCAAAGCTGTGTCGCCAGCTTAGCATGCAACACTCTCTGCAGAGCCTCCAAGTATAAGCCATCAGCCCTGTGATCTAAAATACACATAACTGCAATGAGCTGGGAGATACTCCAACACTTCACAGCACATAGAAGAGATTTATTGACACAGATTTTTTTTGTTTGCAGATACAAAAATACATAGAAGGCCAAATTGTTAGATTACATGAAGCAGAGAGGCTCAGTGCATGAAGAGGGGATGAACCTCTGGTATGTGAGCATATGTGAGAACACACCTCTCCCATGTACCACTCAGTAGCTGTTTGAAGATAGATCTTCAGAGGTGCTGAAAATGACAAAATGGCTGTGGCCTCACAGTCCAGTTTAGGCTAAAACACTGCTCTGGGAGAAAGGGGTTGGGGTTCTGGCTTTCATATTCACCAGGATGGTAAACTCTTGCTGGCAATTCAGATGTACAGTATGAACTCAGTTCTGAGGTTGCAGAAGAAGCATGGCTAGGATCACTTCAGCAGGCAGAGATATACAAGTGGTACCTCGGCAACTCAGCTTCAGGCACAGCACAGGGCTCTCTTAGAGTCTGCCCTCGGCTCTCCTACACTGAGGACCAGCCGGCTGTGACTCTAACACAGTAGGGTGGTCAGAGGAGCTACCTCAGCTGCCAGTACATAACCTATCACCAAAGCTATCAGCATCAACAAACAAACAAACAAACAAACAATCCCTCAAATCCCTCTCAAAACCAAGTATTCCTTCAAATGCTACATAATCTGTCTTTCCTGTCACATGGTTTATACACGTATCAAGCTGTTAATTTCAGCAGGGTCAAATTCACACTCACTAAAAAGGGAACTGAATGCAATGAGTAAGTTTTGGTTAGACAAGGTACAATATTTATGGCATTTTTTTTTTTTTCCCCAGTGCTGTTACGTTACAAATTCATTTTATGTGAGTATATCTTGTTAGACAAGCAGGCATTTGCAAAACATTGCAAATGCAACAGAGTATAATGAGTACACTTCCAGAGAGGATATTCTGGTACCCTGCAGGCCTTGATTGGGCAGCTCATTTAAACATCAGGTTAAATCCTGTTTAAGTGAGTACTTTACTGAAGTTTTTCAGCAGTACCCTTAATGGCTGCAAAATAAATGTCGGGAAACAAAACACAGTCAGTTCTCATTTTATTTCCCCTTTTCAGCTAACCATCCAAAGAAACCTTACTCACGCTTTTTTTTTTTAACCCCCTCCCCCAGATATTTAAATGAATTCTGTGCAGACCGAGAGGGAAATAAGCATTTCCTTTTCCCACCAAGTGTCACGTTCCCTCACACTACATCGCCACCACCATTTATTTATACCGCCACGAACCTCCCGCTGCTCTCTCCAGCTCCACATGCCCCTCAGGCTCGGGTTCTCGTGCAGGACCCACTGTCCAGCTGCATCCAGCTGTGCCCAGCTGCCGCCCTCCTCCGGAGCCCTGTCCCCAGCAGGTGGCACTCGGGCTCTGCCGCTGGCCCCGGCAGACTGCGGGGCACAGTGCTGGCCGGCAAACGACCGAGCGTTTGCTTGCAAACACCTTTTTCATCTCCGGGATAGAGGCAAACGGGTGCTTTCCATGCCTAAATCATCAGTAGCATCAGTTGTGAGCCCTTTCATGCCGTCCATCCCTAACTCCTGTCTCAGCCGAGGTGGGCGCACAGCAGCAACAGTGAGGGCTGAAAGGGATATCCCTCATGGAAAGAGAACGGGCTGGTGTCTGAGCATATGTAATATCACAGCAAACCGCCATGGAACCAGAATTTAAAACGTCTTTATTATCCTCACGGGGGAATCTCTGCATCAAGAAGGGAATATATGTGCATACTGTTACTCCTATTAGTGTTAATGGGAATTATGTGTGTAAATCTCCAAATCCCAATGTACAAAGATGAGAGTGTCCCCGTAAGGGTCTGAAATATGCATTTGAATTAAGCTTGACTGTTGGGAAACTCATAATGCTGTGGCTGGTATTATAAATTTATACTTACTAGGACTAAGTTTCACCTGAAACAACAGAGCCTGAAGTGTTATTTGTTCCAGCAAATTATTTTGTTAGATGTGATAATCAGTTCACAGCAGGACCGCGGGAGGCTACTCAGATTGTTGACAATTCTGGGCCCCATCCAGCTTCAAGCAGCTTCTGAAGCAGCTCCAAAGGCTGCAGAGGGGATCCCAAAGTCAGTGCTCGGGGGAGACGGGGCAGGGCTGGCTGCCCTCAGCCACCTCCCCGCGGTGCTTTCCTAAGGCATTGCTACCTGCTCTGCATAGCAGCCTCTCCACCCCCCCACCAGGAAGTGAGGTCTCAAGGGAGGTGCTGTTTTTCCCAGCCCCCCGTATCTTGCCAAGTGGATGAGACTTTTTTCTTATGAGCTAAGTGCCAAAAACACAGTCTGTGGTGGAGGAGGAGCTGCAAATCTGTTCTCCTTGACTTACTGGGCTACTTTGTAGTTTATTTCAGGAGTTATATGACCTAAGGGTATGCCTGCCATTAGCATCACCTTTGAATTCAGACGGTATCTTTCACAGAAGCTTTTATCCTGATTTTCCCATCTCAAGCTCAAATCGGTTTGAACCCCAGGGCACCTGTCCTCTGTGAGACCCACATTTCCCCTCGGGTTGGAAGTAAGCCGAGCCCCGCTTTGACTCTGTGGGTCATTGTGCTGCAAAGGGGACTGCCCTGGGGCTGGGGGCTCCTAATGGGAAATGCACCCAAAGGAACCACATCTGTAGCTTCAGCCTGTCCTAAGTCACCTTCAGCACACCACATATGGCCCAACACTTTAAAGAACATGAAGGCACAGAAGACATATGTGGGGATCCAGTGCCACAGTGCCAGTGCCACAAGAAGGGAGTAAACTCTTTGAAAGGGTAGATAACAGCAGGACAAGGGGGAATGGTTTTAAGTTGAAAGAAGGAAGATTTAGGTTGGATGTTAGGGGGAAGTTCTTTACCAGGAGAGTGGTGCTGGAACAGACTGCCCAGAGAGGCTGTAGCTGCCCCATTCCTGGAGGTGTTCAAGGCCAGGTTGGATGGGGCCATGGGCAACCTGGTCTAGTAAATGGGGAGGTTGGTGGCCCTGCCTGGCAGGGGGGTTGGAGATTCATGATCCTTGAGGTCCCTTCCAACCCAGGCCATTCTGTGATTCTGTGAATGAAGGGACTGCTACAATCACAGTGGGAAGCACTTGCCAAGCAGCCCCTCACCCCCTCACACACTTGTCACATATTCTCCCCCTTCCTGTCTCTCTTCATAGCAGCACCCAAGTCTTGGTTCCCCTTGGCTAGCCCCTTTGGTTGCAGCTGTGTGTGCCCCCCTAATCCTGTGCAGTTCCAAGGTTAGGCTGAAGCAGATCAGCACATAACAACAGCCTAGCTTGAATGCATTCACAGCGACAGTGAGCTGCTCTATTCTGAATGAGTCCTTAATCTACTGAGGTACTTGGGGTAGTGTAGTTAATTACTACTAACTCCTACCCCGAGCTTGGGTGTGACTCCACAAATTCACTTCTGAGTCCTGTAATGGAATAGAAGTATTTCCAGTCCTCATTAAAAACACCGCAAAACCACAGCAGCAGAGCTGTGTTCCTCATAATGATTTGTTTCACTGATAGATCAAACAGCCTGTTGACAATGGTTGACTGCAACCGACAACCTCTTCTAATAAGATAAAGAAGTTGTACATTTTATTGATTATAAAGCAAATTGGGTTTTTGTCCCTTTAAATTTTTTATTGGCTACAAAATGGAAGACTTAAGCCTTTGAAATTGTAGCTTGCCATGACATTACAATGAATTATAATCCTAACCTATTCATGCTTCCTCAAAGGCCTAACCCATTTGCCTGCTTCACAAGCATGTTGTAAAATGCCCCACATTTACATATATATTTTTGGGAGCTTTTTATTCGAGAGCTGCAGCAGACTTGAGAAAGGAAAAGGGGCTGAATGGGCAAGAATTCTTGAGATCCTGGAATTTTACAAGACCTGCTATATCTCATCACCAGCTAGGAGCTCGAGGCAGACATTTTTGGATAAGGCTCTTAGTTTTTCGTTACACAGGAGGTGAAGTTTTTAATCCCTTCTGGCTCTGAAGATCTATGTTCCTGAACATCTTGGGAAATGGAGCTCACAGTGCCAAAATAAATCTACTACTTTCCAGATCAATATTTAGGGTCAGATCTTACAGAAGCCTGGAGCATATCAAGGAGCACTTTAAATGCCAAACACCAAAATCAGGACCTCAAAATTTCCTCTGCATCTTTTCCAGCTATCTCCCCACCTGATCCAAGGCCATGTAGGTGCCTCCAGCTCTGCTAAAGCCTCTGCTTAGCAGTGATGCAGTGCCTGAGTGATGCTCAAGGCCTCTGCAATGTAGTTCAGAGGGGAATGCCAGCAAGCACCTACGGCCACTAAGTCAAACTGCCTCAAAAACACCACTGTATCAGCTTTACTCTCCTGAAATAGCTAGAGAGGGGAAGATAGGAGAAGAAAGCAGCTGCTTGTCCCATCCCTGGCACTTTGCAATTGAGAACACCAGAGAACCTGACTCTGGCTGTAGAGATATGCAGTTAAGACAGTGGAGGGACAAGTCCCAGCTTTTCATCTTTCATCATATCTGTTCTCTTGCTCTTTTTCCTCATCCCTAGTGGCAGGACAATATAAATGCAAGCAACAACAACAAAACATAACCAACAGCAAAAAACAAGCAAGAGGGAAAAACAGCCCTTGCTCCATTATCAAGCTACTGGATGTAAGTCTCATTTCAGAAACACTAGATCTAACACATACAACGGCGACTGCCTTCTTGCTGTTACCTCTGTGCTGAGAGGACAGATGATCCTCCTTTTTTAATCTTGTTCTTGTATATTAAGAACTGGTACGGAATGCCAGATACCATATCACCCTGGAAAGCAACACTCCGCACTGCATTTTATCCAAATGACCCTTTCTAAGTCTTCAGCTTCAGTCTCATGCAGTCAGGGCAAAAGCACACACATGCACATTCAAAGTCCACAGTAGGTAGCAAAGGAAATAACTGGAAGCTCAGTTTCCAGCTGCTTTAGGGCAGGCAGTTAGAAGCAATGGCCTGCATTGCAGCATGGCATCAGGCAGCAATAGCTGCGACCTGCAGCATCCTGGGCCTGCTGCCTCCTGGTGCCTGCACTCAGTGGTGCTGGTTGTGGCATGCACCTGCTCTGTCAGGGTGGTGTCAGCGGCATGGAAACTGAACCTTAAATACTGCTTAGTTGCAGCATTTCCAAGAGAAGTGATCAGCTGGCTAAACCCACAGTCCAGTATTTATATACATGATTCTATTCTAAAATTAGCAGCTGAAGTGCATTACTAACTCCTGAATCTCAGGGCATTGATTTCAACACCTGTGCTTGAGCCTAGGTGGCTACAGTTTCAAAATCTGCACCTAAGCATGTGGGTTATTGGCAGGTGACAGTTGTGCCCTCATAGAGGATCAGCTCAGAGCAGCAGTCCCCACTGTCTCTGTCCTATAGGGACCAGAATCCCTTCAGTTTCCTGTTTGTCAATTGAGAGCTTTGCCGGTGCTCAAGTTAGTCAAAGGGAAAACAAAACAAAACACAAAATAATCAGGGCTTCATAGAAATATTGCATTCTTTCCTAGAGTGGAGGCAAAACAAATAGAAGCTTAAAGTAAACAGTCTCTGCCAGCAGATCTTTTCCCCTTTTACTGCATGAGCTACAATGCCCTTCAGCCAGTAGAAGGCAGAGAAAGTTCTGCCAGGAAAAAGAGTTAGTTGAAAGAGTTTACTTTAAACTTTTGTATACTCTGACACATGCACACAAGACAGCCCCTTTCTTCTTCTTCAGTGCTTGATAGAGAGAAAATGGATTTCTCTCTATCGATTGGTATGCGGCTGACAAAAGTAAAGGCAAGTTTCCTCATGGTCATGCCTCTGTGATCAACCATGATCTGGAAGAACATTATAAGAGATAAAGCAGGACTATCTTGCTCACGTAGGACATCCAGAGCAGTGGAAAAAACAAACATGAGCGTCTCTGATTATTCCACTCATATAAACAAGCTCAAAATACCACAGCAAAACAACAATATTTTATTTTAATAAATCTGCGCAATGAGTATTTTTTCTTCTAAATATCTGTCCTTTTTCTAATGAAGATAAAGGCTGCATTCTGTATTCATTCACAATCCTGTAAATCGGGAGTAACTGTAAATCTTAGGGAAGAGAGCTTGAAAAGCTCTGTAGTTGGTTAGGACAGAAATTCTGCCTAAAAAGCGAAGTGGTCTTAAAACTGCAACCATCATCTTTTGTGAAAAATGTTCCCACTTGCAAGCAGTTCTAATGTTTCCATCCAAAACAGACTCCTTGATTGGAAGTTAATGAAAGCACGTCATGTGGAATACCCAGACCACTTTGTAAAGCATGTGAGAACAATAGGATTGTGTCCTGAAGATTTTATAACAGGCAAAACAAGAACTAAAAAAAAAAAAAAAAAGAGAGAGAGAAAGGAAGACAAAGAAGATTTCTAGCAATGCAGAGCAGGACAAAGCTGAGCAGCAGTTGGATTAGTGCAGCATGAACTTGTTTTGTAAAGCACCTCCCTTCTCCTCACTTCCACCTTCGCTGCCTGCCCCAATGCCCCGACCTCGTTCCCTTCCCAGTTTCAGAACAGCCGTCCCTCCTCCTTTCCCTCCCGACCTGCATTCCTCAGTGATGGCTGGAACGCATGATAAAGACACCAGTAAACCCAGCCAGCTTGCCTAAGATCAGGAGATAGGGAGGGTGATGTTAGCAAATTAACTGATTGGTATAAAACAAAGGAGGGAAAAAAAATTGTCAGGAAACGGAGAACTTTTGAACCCAGTTTTAAACAAAGAAGCGGTAGAGGAGCAGGCGGGTCTGTCACAAGTGCCTACTTCGCAGGAGCCAAGCCAGGGCACTGCAACAGCCAGATGCAGGGAGCAGAGCTGTCTGAGGAGCAGGAGTCGCTCCGTTCAGACGGAGCACACAACGGGAGATGGGCTGCCACTTCCACCCCTGTACTTAATAGCCGCAGCTTGCTCCAGCCTGCTAAGGGCCAATGCAACCTCTTTGTGTGCTGCCTTTGTGATTATACTTTGAAGGGCCCTGGGCTTGCGGAGAAGCTGTGTTATGTTGAAAATAATTGCAGTAAGACTTTCAGGTATGCACTGACTCTTTTATTCAGTAAGAGTAGCTGGCATTCCTGGTTTTTCCATCAGCACTGAGAGGGTTAATACCATCCTCCTGGGCTGGCCTCCAGAGAATTTGCTCTCTGTGGCTCCAGATGTCTTTCAGAAATCTCTAAAGTTTTGTTGCCCTCATTAATGACAGATGTGGGAGTTACAATTTGAAATTTAGGTTTACTAAAGTAAAGCATTGTGAAATCTCAGGAATCCGCAGAAATACTCTTAAAGGCACAAGTGGTACAGATCACAGACAACATGCTTTCACATTATGCTGAACAAGAGGCTTTATTACCAACAACATCACTTTTCCCCCTCCACTTTATCTCAGCCTTCCCGTGCAGCCTTCTCCGGGACCTCCTGGTTGCTTTGTGCCGTTTGGCAGCAGCAATGCCCAGGTTCTCCCAGCCCAGTGGGCATGCTGGTAGCCCACTGGGCAGAGCTCTCCACCAGGACCAAGTCCTGCTGTCTTTCCAGAGCACAGCACCAGCCTCCTGCCTCAAGGGCTGTGTGTTTCTGCCACACACTAATTCTATACTGCTATCAGCCATTTTTTTTCTTCCCCTCAGCAAACACGTAAAGTAACCTGAATCTGGCTCAGCCATTGCTTTTATCACAACAACAGGCAGATTTTTCTGCTACCTCCATGCACTGTTTGGGACTGCCTTCCATTCTTCCTGCTATAGAAAGGGGAGACCCAAGCACAGACGTCTCTTGGAGAGGATGTTTGCTTTGGCAAGCAGCCACTCATATTCATCTGCAGAACCTGACAGATAAGGCCTCCAAGGTCAGAACGTATTGGCACTATACAAGCCCTGGAGAAGATACTATTGCTTCGTTGTCATTACATAAAGCCCTTCACTAGCACCTCTTGTACACAGAACAGACACAGCAAAACTGTCACTTGCAGCATCCTCCATCAGTACTGCTTGAACTTTGATCTGGGGGAGGAGGCCTTAAATAGCCATGAAATAACAATGCAACACGTAAGCATTTCCAATAGGGCTGTAGGCAGTACATAGTTGAGAGAATCTGTTTGGTCCTTCAAGTAGCTGGAATGACATTGACCACATGAAAGGACAGATAACATTAAAATAAATAAATAAATAATAATAATGATGATAAAAATTAAAGGCTTTATGCTACTACTCTACTGTTGTAGACTAAGCATAAGCACAAAGCGTACTCCTGATCATCCTTCTCAGAGCAGATAACATATGCAGAGAAGCATGTATCTGAGATGTATGCACCCTAGGGATGTCAGATCCAGAAGGAAACTCTGGGCAGCCTGGTCTAGTGATTGGTGACCATCAACTCCCCCCACAGCAGGGGGTTGAAACAAGATGATCTTTGAGGCCCTTTTCAACCAAGGCCATTTATGATTCATTTGTGGCTTACAGTCTATGTATCTCATGCACATAAACATACATATATAACTTATATATAATTATTATTTTTTTCTTTAAGAAAGTCATACTTATCAAAGAAAAAAAAACCAAGTAAGATCATTCAAAGCATGTGATAGTGTATATAAATCTCAGAGGCTTACATGGTTTCATGGAAGCTGAGCAGAACCACAGGATCTTTCCCTCTTGCTCTATTATTGTAAACTTTTTCCTGCTGTTTCTTCAGGATAGTGCTGTCTGATTCACTAACCCGTAATATTTGTAGCCTAGGAGTGTTGCATACAAATCATTCATTAAAAAGGTAGCGTGTAGAACATCATTGAGAGTTGCTTTAAGATTCAGTTGATGTCTTTTCAATTTTGTTTAGCTTCAGGGGAGACATCCTTGGAAGCTGTTACCATTTGATGCTTCTCTCATTTTCCCAATAATCCATAAATCTGAGTTGTTTTTTTCCTTCCTTTTCTCCTTTTTAAAATGACACCCTTATTTTCCCCTATACTATTCACTTTTTATCAAGTTCAGTTGTTCAGACAGAGAAGCGTGTGGTTCTCTGGATGATCACTCTTCTGCCATCCATTTTGTTCATGAATTTATTCTCCCCTCCCAACCTTTGAAAACTTCACATATTTGAGTTAGCAGACAGCCAAACCTTTGTTTTACCACCCATCAAGCACTGCTATTTACAACACTAATATCAATTCCCCACTGCAAAGTCAAACGCTGCACACAGTCCAGCCACTGCAGATTAGACTTCGGGTTGGAAAACAACTGCATAGGAACTGGGTACACCATGGAGGGAAGGGTCTGTGAAAGGTATGCAAGTTCTCACTGGTACTTGTCCCATCCAATCAGAGAAGGCCTCTATGCACCACTGCATCTGAGAATAAGGAGTTGAACTTTGAAGACTTTAGAAGTTATATAATAGGAGAAAATAAGTGGAGATCATAACAAAAACAAGCCAGAGATGAGAGTAAGAAGGTGGATTATCCCTCACTAGGACATATACTATAGTTTCAGTGAGGATATACTTTGCTTTTCTCTGCTTCCCTGCAAGTCACCTGCTGAAGAGGTGCTCAAGCTGCCCCTCCCTTGGCTGGTATGTGCTCCAAATGGGTAACACCTGCTACTAATTTAGTTTTGGGCCTAACCCCTTGATGACAGAAGCCACGACTTGTGTGCAGGAGTTTGATGAGCCCTAGCTGGGAATTTGTGCACTGGTATTTCTGTACCTTTCTTATCCAGCAAGGAACATATTTTCAGCTTTCATCGCTAGCATGAATGAGCTGATAATAACATGGGGAAGGTGGGCATTTGTACATTTGCGAACAGGCAGAGCAGCTCCCATATATGTTACAGAAAACAGAGATGAAATCAGCAATAACTCATGAGTGATAAGAAAACCACCCTTAAATTCACCTTAAAATAAAGCAAAAATAAACAAAACCGACAACATCACTGAATGAGAAACAGCTAAATGAATTTCACTATTGATAATGAGCAGGGAGCCCAGTGCTTGGGATCATGAGTTTATGCAAATCTGTTATTACTGCAAATTGGCATCCTAAGACCCTGATCATGCAACACTTGCACATATGCTTAGCTTTATGCACATGAGCAGTCTCATTAACGCCAAAGACTTAGTCGTGCATAAAACCAAGCAAACGCATGAGTGTTTGTGAGACTGGGATTTAAGCACAAGGGATAGAAAACAAATTTACTGTATCATCAACAATTATTTCTGAAACCCATCAGAAGCCAAGGTGGTGCCAGAAGTCTGCTTATTGCAGAAACATTCAAAGAGAGAGGAAAGGGATTTTGAAGATTGCTGCCTCTAACTCAATCCATTAGTCTCAATAATAATGGCCTAACGCAGGAGGAATACATCCCTACCCTGACTGAAATATAACTGATTTATGGATATTAGCAACCAAGTACTTCCCACAAAATTTTACAATATAAACAGAACTGCCTCTTAAAATCAGCAACAAGAAAAATCTTTTGCATGAGAGTTCTAACTTACTTAGATAATATAAAGAAGAACTGGCTGTAATCATCTTGGATTTGACTAAATTATTCAGCAGTGTCTTGCAAAACTCTTCCAAAATTAATTTAAATTGTATTAGGTTTACGTGGATTTAGAGCTGACTACAGCATTTATACAAATAGCTATGATAAATACAAAGGCTTACATGGGAGGGATGTGCCTGTTGCACTGCAGTGAAGACTGATGGCTAATCTTAGAGCTGGTTTTAATTAGAACATCCAGCAATGCTTCAGAAAACAGAAAAACTCCCTTATGTTATGAAACCTGATGAAAATACGCTATTTCCTTGGGAATCCAAAAGAGTAAACACAATAAAATTTGAGTACTTACCAGCAAGATGAGAAAAAACAGAGAGCTGTAAAACAACTTCTATATAAGCACAGCTTCTGCCAAATTTAAAGGGACAGCTCTGGAGAAGGATTTCCTGCAAAAGGACAGACCTACATTGTGAAGATGTAAAACTAAGGCCTCAAGAAAAACAAAATAAGGTCTTATTATTATAAATATAATTTGTCAATAATCATATTTAAGTGTCATGATAATTTCTGTGCTTTTCTTTTTCTTTTACCTTTTCACTTGGCTTCAGCTTGCAAAATATTAGTACATCCTCAGCAGTTGGTTTTACTGCTACTTTTTGTTTATTTCTTTTTTTTCCCCTTCAGTTTCTGGTGTTTTTTTTTTTTTTTTTTTTTCCCACCTAGTAAAGTTGTTGCTGTCAATTGCACTGCGTAACAGTAAAGCTGACAGAATTATGGTGCTCTCAGTTAGTCACATCTTGAGGCTTGTTTTGAAGCAGCAGTTCCAGGACCTCCAGGTACCACGTGTGGCCGTGTCTATGACTCCTGGCAAAGTCTGGATGCTTGAGGGCTCTTGGTTCTCTGTATTGTTTTGTTCAATGGGTTGTCATGGAGATTCAGTCTGAAAAAGGCAGCCCGGTCTTTCACTCCGCTGCAGTCTGTATGGTTGGGCTGCTCGCAGCATTGGCCACGAGGGCTGGGCTGGCAGGGAGCCAGGCAACTTGTGAAAATGCTTTCACACATTTGCACTTGATGTTTTGGTTGTGGTTAAATGGAGTATCGCTGCACAGATGGCCAGCTGTTTCCAAGTCTGTATCAATCTTACAGGCTTAATTTTATATAAAAATAGCTTTGGGGGATGACTTTGGTGAGATAACATCTTCACTTTTGTAATTTCGCAGCACAGTAATGCTGTGTGTCCTGAATGCATGAGAACAGAGAGAAAAGAGTAACACAGAAAGACGTTGTCTCAAGGCCCTTCCCCCTCCTCCTGTTAGCTCTTTTACCAAAGGAAAGTTTTAACTTTCTTCATGGGTTAAGTTTTGGCTTTTAAACTTATCAGTGAAGTTCTCAAAGAAGAATGAGGGTCTTCTGTGACTAACAGGCACCTGCCAAGAGTGTTGTTCTGAGCTGGGCTGTAAAGGAATATCATGACAAAGACGTAAAAGGTGGTATTATTGATGAGGAGAGCGATGCAGCTGGTGGAACTAGTCCTGCAAATATTTGCTCCTTCTGCCTAATGGAACCATGTGCGACATTCCTTTTAATGTCTAGTTGAAAAGATGCATGAGTACACAAATTCCTGACTTCAAGGCACCACCATGTCCTGAGGACTGTGAAAACTGATGAGCAGAGGAAAGTCTGAAGCCACTTTGGGCAGTCAGTGCCTACCTACTTCATCCCAGCAGGTAAAGATCAGCTGGCCATCAGCACAGCTCTGCCAAACTGAGACTCCCAAGGGCTGTGATGGTAATGAACTCTAAAATGTTGCATTTTCCTTGAAATACATGTCCCATTGTTTGAAGAAATAATTATTTCAGAATAAACCAGTCATTTTTAATCCAGACCTTATTTATTATATTCTGAAGCACACCTTGAAATGCAACACTGAACACAAATTTCTCTTTGATTGGTTTAATGGAAACAATTTCTCTCTTCAGCAAGCAGTTGCTTTCAGAGTGAAACCTTAACATTTTACTTTTATCTGTCTTGTCAATCACTGTTTTGAGTCTTTTTTCCTACTGGCCCCACCTAGAGATGTCATATTCCCCTCAAAAGAATACAGTCTGAAAAGATGCTGAACACATCAAACCAGCCAACTAGTTACCAGTTGATCTGACAAATAGGTCACATTTATTTTTGGGAAAGCAATTTGTTCAGCTGATGGATGACTTGAGCACAGGTTTCCTTACTTTGCCTGTAACTGATGCCCAACTGTTATTTTTCCAATTTGATACTTAATGTCCTAAACTCATAAAATAATTCGGGCTGGAAGGGACCTCAGAAGGTCATCTCATCCCCTTTCCTGCTCAAAGCAGGGTCAGGTATGAGATCAGGTTGCTAGAGGCTTTATCCAGCCCTAAAAACTCCATAGATTTTAACACAACTGCACAACTTCTCTGGAAAACCATTTCCAATCCTCTATTAGGTTCATGCTAAAAAGGATTTTTCTGGTGTCTTGTTGAAATCTTTGTTTTTTTCAGTTTATGTCCGTTACTTCTTCTCCTCCCTTTCTGCTGGGCTGGGGCTCATGTTAGTAAGGACTGTGACAAACAAACCCTTTTATTTCTCATCAGTATATCTGCATGCTTTAGGGAGGACAATTACAATGTCCTTCAGGCTTGAAGGTGACGAATCTAAACAAAGTTTATCTGTTCTTATGTACTGTATTAAAACATAAATCTCATCTTTGCATGTAAGGAAAACACAGTTTCAATGACGATCTGACCCAGATACTGGAGTGCACAGCTTTCCTATAAAAGGTGTTCTTTCATTAAAGAGACTATTGTAACCTAAACACTTCATGACATATTTTCTTTCCAAGGAAACTTTTTTCAGTTGCACTGAGCATGCTGAAGTCATTATGTTAGAGATACTACTTTGTCCAGCCAGTCTTACTATAGGTTAGATTTCTGCAAGGGATTAAAAAATGATGCATTAATAGATATCCTTCTAAAAATACTCTGCTGAGTAATATTTGCATTTTTGCAAACCTGGGGGAACATACAGAGCAGCAAAGGAAATACAGCAAATAATTCAGAGCAAATAATATATAACCATTTTCCACTGTATTTATTTAAATGAAGGGAAATATGTTAAAATGTGAAAGCTAAGCATTTCAGTTTATTCACATATTTTACATTCAAAGGACCATCTGAAATACATTTTTTTTTTTTCCAGAAAAAATGAGATTCCTCCTGTGGTTTCCAAAATTTTGACAAAGACGTGGAATATACATAATGAAGCACATCATTGCTGTACATAAAATGAAAGCCTTGTGTATATGGAACAAAAAAAGATAAAATCCAAACAAATCTGACCATTACTAAAAAAAAGAATTCCTTTAATATAAATAAAATTCAGAGTAGTACTTTATTTTAACAGACAAAACAACATTGGGATTTATTAACAACTACATATTTACAGTGTCTGACTGGTAAAAATAAATGGCTTCTTCTGAGATCCTAGACACTTCCTTAGAAGGCAACATGGAATGAGGCTCAGCGCTTCACATTACCTAGGTGCCAAAATGATGAAATTAAAGCATACTTCTAAAATGAATACGAGTATGATGGCACAGCTGGAAATGCTGATGTAACATGTCTATGCCCTGATGCAGCAAAGCTTGCACCGCAACAAGTTTTCTCTGATTTCAGTAGATCTGTGTCTGCTCTTAAGGATAAACACAGGATAAATGTTCTAAATTCAGGAGCCTTGGAGGAAGAGAAATGGTTGACTCAAGGGTGCTACAAATAGAGAAAACTGCTGTAATTACAATTTTATGGAGGCACATGACCTTGAATTTAAATCTGTACTCTTCTGCACAGGTGAATTCTACCACTCTATTTTTCAGTTGATACTCCATTTGATCCTAGGTGGTCTGGATTCCTAGTCCCTACCAAGTGACAAACTTGATAAAGTATTTCCTTTCCAGTGCCTCCCAAATCATAGTGCCAGTTTAGCAGATCTCAGTCTTTTTGGCAATTAAATAAAACAAGAACCAGATCTTTTTCAAAGTATTCACAAAATAATCTTTCACTTACGAAATGGCTGTCCCATTCCAAAACCATTATTGCATCAGATCTGACCTCACTTCCTTTAGATCTAAACTATTCTTTAAAAGTTATAAAAATAAAGAATTGATTAATATACAAATATATATTTCAGAGTGATAAGAGAATAATATTAAACAAATTCCTTTTTAAATCTACTTTAAATTAAAAGAAATGTTTTCAAAAGTCTGTGCTGAAGCAGATCTTTATCTACTGACTTTTTAATGGAACCCATTCCCTGCAGATGGTCATACACAACTGAATGTAAGAAGCTCATTACTACAAAAAGACAGCGAGTATGTTTCCACTAGCAAGTGATTCATAAAATCTGCTGTGCAAGCATGGTTCTTAATATTTCTCTTCCAAGAGCTGAAGATATTTCCAGTATCAGAAACAAAACCTAAGTCATGAGAAGTCCTGAGCTCCTTTAGAAATGTGCTTATTTCCTTGGTCTTCATTAATATATGTTCTGCAATAATCCAGTTTGTTTTGTATACTGTTTGTATACAGCATAATATAAACGCTTTGCATGAATGCACACATATGTACAAAAACAGTCAGTAAATCACTTAAGAGATATGCCCACTCACTGGGTCATTTCATGCTTATACAATACCACATTTTTCTGTAATATCCATAATGACATGATCTAGGTTGCTCCCCTTTTCCACCAAGATGCTCATGTAGATTTTCCTTTTATTTATCTTAAGCAGCCGAAACAACAAGGAACGTTTTTGAACAACCTGTAATACTCTTCTTGAATCTGAAAGAAAAATATTGAATCCAAACATAAATAGATAAATTTATATACATTTCTTTATGTCTTTTAACTAATTGCATATGAATCACTTCATTAAATATTTTAAGGTGGGGCTGCTCGTGACTGTAGGACAGGACACTGAAAAAAGCATAATCTCAAAACTGTGGGGAGTGTGAATCCTGTTACTAACTGCAAAGAATGGAAGTGAGCTTTACTGCATCCGTTGCATTGCTTCATCTGGTTACTGATGAGTTTTACAAGTTCATTTTTCCATCTTCTGTGAGCTTTTTTTTTTTTTTTTTTTTTTTTTTTTTTAACGGGAAGAAAATAGGTGCAAAGGTAAGAACAGGGGAGATGTTCTGTCTCCCCAGAAGGCAACAGCAGTATTTCCCCTCTTCCCTTCCCACCCCCATGAAAGGCACAAGGGTTTCTTCCTGCTTTGACAAACCATCCACACTAGGACTTCTCTTCAAGGCTGGGCATTGCCCTGGGCACACCTGAGTACCCCTGTGGCTCTCCATGAGGATGGGGACACTCACCTTTCTGGACAGCACACAAAGAAAGATGAAGATGAACATCCCCTGAAATGCATTGAAGACTGTAAACAGATAGGCCGTAACCACAGAGCCCTGGACGACATGGAGGACCCCAAAGATCCAAGTAGCCCCAAGGAGGAACAGGAGAGCGAGAGCACCTCGGGCACAGGACCTAGGGAAATGTAGACAAACACAAACATGTTGCCTTTCCCTCTCTTTGCTGCTTGGCAATTTATCTTTTTCTGTGAAGGCCTGAGAAGTGCAAATGCATGGGTTGCTCTTTAGGGTGTGCTGTAGCACTGTGCCACGAATAAGCTCACACAATCACTGCAGAAGAGCAAAAGAGTAAAACTGGAGGGCCTTAAAACACTGGCTTCTTTAATCTTCAGATATGTTTTCTCTGGTGTACTGCAGCACCATATGATTTGATTTAAATCTACTGTTAGTGTAATTCCCCAAGGAAAAACATATGTCTGTTATGAAGCATTCTCTCGCTTTTCCTCCTCCCCCTTATCCTCCTCAAAAAATAACCCAGAAAAATCTACAGTATGCTCTTAGGTCAGTACATGTGCATGACATCAAAGGGTTCTTAGGCTGCCTCTCAGGTTCACTGCAGAAGATGGTGCCAGTAGTAAACCTAGACTTTCCTGCTTTCATTCTTTCTCTGTTGAAAAATATATTTTTGTTTTTACAACACTTACACTCTCAAATGTTTCCTGGGTCACTGTATTGATGCTTTAAAATTACACAAACTGATTGGCTATGATTTTTCTTTCCAACATACTGTAAAGCCCTGCTCACGAACTCAAGCAAATTGCAGCATGTTGTCTTGGAAATGAAACCACTGATTACTTTCTTATTCATTCTCAGCCCAGTCATTGCAGGACTTCCTTTGAACAACAGACATTTTTAGCACTGTTCCTCTGAAAATGAATAATTTTCAACTTCATTAAAACCAGCTCACCACATGAAGCTATGAAGGGTAAGGAATAAGAGAAAGTAATCAATCAAACAATTGCTAAATCCTAACTATAAATCTAGTGCAATGCATTGAAACTGCAGGAGTGTTCCTAAGCAACACAAACAGTAAGTTGTTTTCAATGTTCCCTGTAGTACACTTCAGCTTTTCCTGCACAAACGGTTTTCAAGGTTCCTATAAATCAGTTTTAAAGAGAGTGAGTTGATGGAAAAATCATAACAGCATGCAAAGTAAAAATCCTGGAGAGGAACCCCCCCACTCCTCAACACCATAGAAGCACAATGTCCTATTGTGGACTTTTTACTACTAATAAAAATGGCCTGATTTTCTTATCACAGGATTTCTGTACGCCTTGTTACTTCGAGGTAAATATTTTGGTCCCAACTCAGGCATGTTTTGACTTGTATAGAGGCTGCGAACAGTACAATTACTACTTTAACCCTCCCCTCAGCCTTTACCCTCTGATTGACATGGACCTCTTGTAGTGTTTTTCATACATCTCCCATAAGCTCAGTGTTACTGCATGAGGCATTGGTCAGGGGAAATAAAGACTGCAAAGTTTACCTCCAAATATATATGTGAGAATAGAAGAAAACCACTTTGGTATTTCCACAAATCTTCCAGAAGTTTAAATCATTGTTTTTGAATCCGTAATTTCACATTTGGCTTTATTCTGTTTAAACAGAAGTTTAAAATTGTATTAAATGGCAAGCTTACCTTATATTTTCGTAACAACTAACTTCTGGCTTTAACATTGCAGTGTGTCGAAATACTTTATAAATAATCACTCCGAAAGCCAGCAAATTAACCTGGAGAGAGTAAAGAGAAGAACTCCTTTAGTTCAAACTGCAGTGATTTTGAGTTTCAGTAACTGTTACACATGCAAATGGAACAAGTCAGATAAATTTTCTGTGTATATAAAACCTAGAGAATCCAGTGCTGGAACAGGGATGGGGAAACTCTTTTCTGATTCACGTCTATTAAAAAAAAAATATGAGCCCTGTAATAAAGCCTGATCAAACAAATAACTCTAGTTACTCTAGCAGTAACTCTATCTTATCTCAACAGTATCCCTACCAAAAGTCTGCAAATGTTTATTGGTAAATCTCTGATTTCATGCTCTGATTTTTTTTTTCTGTAAATAGAGATGTTTAAGCAAATAGGGAGGGGAGGAGAGGGAGAAGAGAGGATCCCAAGACGCTTCCTGCCATTGATTTTCTATGATACTGTACTGCATAGATTTTGACAAAATGTACATCTTTGTTACATAAATATCACATTAATACATTAATGTCACGTTAATAACATCATATTTTCTGAGTTCTTTGGGTATGAAAAGTTTTAAATGGCATAAAAATCTTTGAGGCTTACGTAAAGAAATTTTAAAAAACTAACTTTGGCTGAAAGGTTCCATGCAGGGTATTCTCTCCTCCATTTTATGTTTGTTTCATTGGTGAACAATCTGTGTGTGTGTGTGTGTGTGTGCTTTCTGCTTTCCTTATAATCACATTGCTTTATTTGAGTTTGAAACAAACAGAAAAACAACTAAAGGAAGTAGTTTTGTAAATGATGCTCAATTATGGTTCTGAACCTCTGGTTGCTCAGATAGGCTTCACTGAATATTCATTTAAATTTCTATTGCTTTCCTTTAACAATGTAGATGAGTTTGCTCTCTTGCTTTTTAAAAGAACACTTATTTCGGTTTGCAGCATTTAACATCAGAATCTATTTGCAATGTTAATAATTGAACCAAATTTTATCTGGATGTCATCCAGATACTATTTGTAGATCCCTAGTTGTAATCCCTTGGTTGGTTGCTGTGGGCTTACAGCTGCAGACCAAATAGAATTAATGTCTTCCCCAACTTGCTTCTCCAGAAAGACAGTGTGGTTTACCTCTCCTTTCTCTTAAAAATAAAAACAACACAAAAAACCACTCCAAAATGAAAACAAAAGCCCGCTATATAAACACAGCATCACTTTTAAAATAATTGCTTTCATTTGTTAGCACTTGTTATGTATGTCTTTAGAACATTTTTGTTATGTCGGGTGGGAGTATCTGATATTAAATTCAGGCTCTGCTTTAATTAGCTGCATGCTCATACTTTAATACAGCATAATGTATTTACAATTTGATAAGACAGGAGATAGAGCTGATTAGCAGTTTAGGGAATTAATCCTTCACTGAATACCTTGTACTTTCACTGATCATGAGAGCTATTCTGAAGCTCTTTGTATTTAAAATTGTAATCTATAATATCTCCTAAACCAGCAATTTTTCAAAGTTAATTATAAGTCAGTCAGCAGTTGTGGGTAATTATATGCAGACTTACTTTTTTATCTTACATTTGTTGGTGAATAATATATCAAATAATGTGGAACACACACTGTAATCTGTGTAACCCACCTAATGTACTTATTAAAGTAATCTGAAAAAAGGTAGGGTGAAAAGTGATCAAAGTACCATGAGCACGGAGAAAGCACCCCAGTACCTCTTCTGAAGCTGTCAGCACGACGGTGCAGCCAAGCCTCCTCCCTGCTGGCCTGTCACTGACATCACTGATGTCAATGAGAGCCTTCCTATTGCTGCTAATAGGCTCTTTATGAAGCTCTGTGGGCCAGACTCCATTATCCTTTGGTCATGGAAAACAGCTGCAGAACTGGGGAGGTTTTGCTGAGCAAGGGGCTGGGCAGGGGGGAGATGTGGGGCCTCGTGGTAGAGGTCTCCATTTCTCTTCATGCCGGTGGGGCTCCTTTACACAAATACTATTTACACTGTCTGTAGCACAGGATAATAGGATTTGGCCCTCTGCGTTGAGGTAATACCCATTAACTATGATCTTTTCATTCATCAATTCATTCTGATGGGAATAATCTGGATGTGTCAGGGGAGTGGGAGAGGTTAACACCGGTTCTCGGAGCCAGCTGCAGCGTGCAGGCATGGCGCACTGACATGTCTCAGGTAGCCTCTCAGGAGGTAATGTTACAGGGTAATGGCAGCGAGCTTAACTTCTGAAACACCCGCTCATTCCCAAGATTTATTAAAGCCTTAAGTAGGTTTTTACCCCATTTAGAAGCACTCCATTAATAAAAAGTATCATAGCCAAGTGCATAGGCTGCTTTGTACAATGTTCAATGCCTCAAAAAAGTAGGTTTCAGGGAACTTTTTTTTAGCCTGCCTTAGAGCCTCTGGCACAGCATTTTGTCCTTTGGAGGACCTCAAATAGGTAACAGTAAGGTAGTTGTAACCGTCCTGCAACGCAGAAAATCCAGCAACACTTGAGGGAAATCAGTAACGGAAAATCATACATAAACCCAAGGGAAAATTAGATAACGTTAATAGAGCTAATAATATTTAAGTGTGCAGAAAACTGGTACTCTAGCAAGTATGTGAAGTTCAACACACACTATGCTTCAGCCTAAAACCCTGCATATTTGTTACTATAGGCATGCTGGTAATCTTAGCTATTTCTGGGAAATACTAAGTAAAAAGTTCACGTTTGATGGCTGGACTGAGGATTAAAGGGGAAATGGCCTTCATATACCTAATATCCTCAAAGAGCCATATGTTTTTCAACAGACGGGATGAGAAGTGAAACACCTAAATTGCCTGGCATAACATATGACCACTTAAGACATTTTTCCTTCGTATCAGTAAGTGAGATTCAAATGAATAAATGCTGGTAGTAGGCTACAAAAGGCTTCTAAAATATACAGAGGTCACTCTGAAAGTAGTGCCTCCTATTTTTTTCCATGGAAACTACAATAGATATAAACAGCATAAGAACACTACTTGACAGAGCAAGTTCTCAGATACAAAACTCTACATCAGCATAGTCACCACCATTAGCTGTGCATTTTTACCAGCACTGAACAAGAGCCTGCATGCCATGCTCATAAAAATCTGTGTGGCCATCTGGAAATGGCTTCTCTTTCACATCTCTGTTACCATTGCTAAAATGCACCACCCACCACCTCATTGTGCTCACATCCACTGTTTGGTCTCCATAAATGTTTAGCAAGCATTGATGAATGTCAATGGGTGGTTTCTTCCACACAGAGGAATTCCATGACACACCTATGCTTCAAAAGCATGTCTGTGTCAGACACCACTTTGTCAGGCTGCCCCTCTGCTGCCATCTGTCACATGGAAACAAAATGTAATGGAATATTGGTGGGAAGCTTCAACCTCTACTGCCTGGCCACCAACATCCACCTCTGACATTGTGAGCCAACATAATAAAATGGGAGGCATTACTTTCGGAGCAGCCCTCATAGATAGGCACAAGGAGCTGTCAGTGTCTAATACTCTGGATGGAATAAACTGGGAATAAGAGACACTGAAACATCTAAAAAAGCTTCCAGAAGATACTTACTGCCAAATATTCTGTTTTGGTTGCAACGATGTTTTAGATTTTTGTAATTAAAGCACACTCTTCAGCTCTTGTTGGCTAAGCTTTCAAAGATGTTATAATTAAGGCTGCCTGGAGGTGACAGGCAAGGTGAATGGAAACAGAACAGCAAAGCACAGAGGCAGCAAAGCAGAACGGAGCACTGTGTGCAGGCAGCTGTGACACCGAGCTGGGGCAGGCGATGCGCAGGCCTGGCCAGGGCCAGCCTGGGGACTGCGGCTGCTGTACTTTGGTTCTGGGAGGGAAGTTACTGGGTAATGAGTACGGCCACTCGGCAGCACTGGGCAAGCCCAAGGCGTGAAGTACAGTGGCACTACTGCAGTTTTATCAAGTGAATAACGATTTTACAGTGTGACAGGGCAAGTCCTTGTGCCTTTGTTTCAGTGTTATTACATGGCTGAGCAGTCAGAGAAACTGCTGCATGTCCTGAGATGGGCTGCTGGGCAAGGCTAATAGGCGAAAAGGGAACTGCAGCAATTCCAAGCCCAGAACTGAACTATTTCATTTTTTAACAAACCACCTCAAAGTGCTGTTTAAATTCCACGATTCTATGCTGTTGGGTAAACAACAGAGTTATTGTACCACAAGTCTCTGGCTTTCTCATTGCAGCCCAATCCTGTGGGATGCTGAGCATCCTCAGCCCTCCCCCCTGCGATGTTGGTGGGAGTCAGCACTCACTCAGTGCTCAGGTGCACTACAGGACTCATTTTAATAATTAATCTATTCCTTTTTTTCTAAGTGGTTAATCAAATACAAGTGCTTATACAGGAGCAGCCTCCATTCTAAGAATCTTCAGGGAATCAACTCTCCTTAAAGATATTTGTATTAAAAGTGCTTTTAGCTTAAATTCTAGAAATGTTGTGGTATATTTATAAGCAAATGGTAGGAAATTTAAAATATATTTATATGAAATAGCTATTGAATATGGGAAAGTCTTAGGGTCTCATGAAATCAGGATTTTGTAGATATAGGCAACTACATTTGTGTATCTATTTTACCCAGGGAGATCCCCAGGGAGCCACAGAGCTGCACAAGGTAGGTTTTGTTGTACACGCACAAGTATGTTTAAAGGGAGGATGGTAAGTACTCAGAGAATCCCTTCTTAGAAAATCATCAATGTAAAGGGTCAAGAAAATTTAGGACTTTGGTGTAACTTCTGGCCTCATTATACCAATGGTAGAACTGTTAGATGGCAAAACTCCCACTGCTTCTAATGTTGTCAAGACCTTTCCTCTACACATGATAGAGAGGGACGTCTTAAAGGATTCATAGGCACTACTTCGTGTGGTGTTAGTCTACCTCCACCCAGAACTAGGATGGCTCTATAAATCTCTTTGCTGATGCCTTCCTCCCTCTGCCTAGGCTTCTGTAGTGAAGGAAAACTGCTCGTGGGCATGGGCAGAGCAAGATACTGCTGCTTTGACTTTCACTCCTAGCAGTTCTGGTATCACCAAAGTAACATTTTACACATACACGGTTTGCAGAAGGAAATAATAGTGTTGTATACATATCAAAACATAAAAAAAAAAAAGTACCCAGTAAATATTATTAAGGTGAGGATCCAGAAGAGCACCAAGAAACAATTTTGTCTATTGCTTAAGCAAATTACAAACTTCCCTGTTGATTACTGTATTTTGCAAACTAAGTACTAACATAAAAATGAACACATAGGTCCTAAAATGCTAAATATTCCAAGCTGTTGGAGCTCTGTTATTAGCACATTGCTTAGCAACTGCTATATTTAAAATAGATCCTTAATTCCACTGTTAAATGTACATATTTTACATACTGGAAGAGTAACATAATGTTCTATCCTCAAATAAATATGATGTTAGTGCTTCACACTGCATGAAACTCTCTCTTTGTAAGTACAGATTGATAGCTATTTTTAGTTGAGCACTGAATGGTATGAAATACACAAAATTTAATAAAGCATGCAAAACATCTGCCTGCAAATAAAAATATTTGCACTCATGTTGAAGAGTTGTAGTTTCTTTCATAATTAATTACAATTAAATGGTAAGATACTGAGTGAAGCGATATATCATCATTTTGTCCCATCAAGTTAGCTGACAGCTGTCAAGTTTTGCAACTGAGAAATCTTTTTTCCCTTCCTTCCTCCCTCCTTTTTTTAAGCAAGATGAAAGAGCTCTTGAATGCTCAGAGGGGAGTGGTGCTTTAATGGAGGTAGCTCAGTTAGTACCTGAACAACTTGCAAAATAAAAGAGACAGGCACAATAAGCATTCAAGAATGTTTTCTCCAACAGTTTTTTTGTTGAAAAAAATGTCAGTTAATCAGCACTAAGATATTTATTGATTTAGTTTATACTTTCAACAGTAACTGACCAGCATTGTTCTTCTGATTAAAACCAGAAAGGACGTTCATTTCTGAACAACGAAAAATCCCTGTGGATAGAGCATTTATCCAGGATGTAGAAGACATGGGCACAATTTTCTGTTGTACTTAATATTCAGACTATAACATGACCCTTAGTTCCTCCAGCCTCCATACCAGCTATTCACCACCATCGCTCCATTAGCCCTGCTGGCGCTGTTCCATGCCATAATTAAACATTCACTGGAGCAGGAAGACCTGGATGTCCCTCATCCCACAGTTCTGCATCCAGGACTATCTAAAGACAATTACAGTTTTAACAGGAAGGTAATTGTTTAATACGAGACCAAGGTTTTGAGACTCTTTCCAATACACAGATATTTATAGAATGAAAAAGGAATTGGTTATTTCACATATAATATTCTTGTGTAAAAGATACACTCCAGCCTTTCAAAAGTTATTAAAACACTTTAAATACCAGCTCTTTAAGGTTTTCTAGTGCTACAAAGAAAAGCTAGTATAAGAAAGAAGCAGCTAATTCTAAAGATTCAGACATACTAGCTCTGATTCAGTCTGAGCACTTTACATTCAAACTTCAAAAAATGAAGCCCCCAAATCATTCCCTTTTCCTTTCTTAGTCCCTGTCTCAATAATTGATGAAACCATCTATATGCTGATGTCAGATCTCACAAAAAAGAATGAGAAAATTTCTCCTGCTGCTCTCTTAGGCATATACTTGAATTTTTTACATATATCATATTGAATTTGGCTCTTTCAAAAAATGTCTGAAGTTCAGAGCAGCTGTATCTGTATCAGTCTTTACAATGACCCTCATTATGAGTGTTTGAATTAATGAGCTTGTGATGGTCTGAATTCTGCCAGAGAGAGCAATACATTTCTGTCTCTCTGTCTGTCTGGCTAACGTCTGGGTAAAATGACAACATTCAGTGGGTCATCGTTATTTCAGACAGAGGAGAACAAAATTAAGCTATTAATGATACAACAGTTTAAGCTTCAAAATGAAAATGTATGCCATATTAATTACATAAAATTGGACACAAGCTGGCAGTCAAACAGTCTGGATTTGTCTCCTGACTGATTTATCTCATTATCATGTCTCCTGTGAATATACCTCCTCGAATGCTTTAGATATACAACAGCAGCCTTATTTAGAAATAGAAAATATAACAAAAATATTAACAAAACTACTCTAGGCTGTATTTTGGGGAAATATTTTCAACAATGAGGGATTAGAATTTTATGATTCTAAGGTTTTAATATTTTCACTTGTTTAAAAGTGAAAACACAGCTAAATGAGTTTATTTCAGACCCCGTCTCGGAAAATACATAATTTTCACACAGACTTGCTCTTTATATATGAATACATGAATATTTCAGAATTGTTCTTTTGCATACCTCCAGCTGTAGATTTAGACTCGATTTAATAACTAAGTAGTTTTCTTTATGTTTTTAGAACACTTACAGGAAGCTCTAAATAAATAAATAAATAATAGAAGGGTGGTTTATATTTTTCATCAGATTAAGCAGCTTCTCACATTCTTCTGGGTTCAGTGTTATTTCTTATTGGATTGAAAAGCTAAATGCATACTGGCCTAAATATTTTTATTTAGCCTCTGTTCTGCAGCCAAGGGCAGGAGGGATAAGCCAATACAGATCCGTGGTTGACCTTAGCCATAAACTCTAGCTCAACTAGCAGGGTAGGGGTCTATCTTGCTCCCAGTAAAATTAATTATTAGGTACACTTTCTCCTTTTTCAAGGAGCTCTGAAAAGATGTATTTGCTCAGAAGCTGTTAATGACGTAAAGCAAACTGTTTGTCGCATTCACTCTGGGTACAACAAAGATTCAGACTTTGTTAGACCTCTCTTGTATTTTTCCTTCATAAATGTAAACCTGTCTTACGCTGTACCTGCAGCCCTAAGCAGGAGCACCAGAGAAATATTTTTTCCACGGGTAAATAGGTGTGAAATAGTTGTATATTATATTTTAGCAGTAATAACTTCAGTGAATGGAAGAACTACCAGGATGGAAGCAGCATCAAGATTATGGCCAAGACACTGAGTCTGACCACATTTGCCATTTTGGAAGCAAAAACAGTGGGCAGAAAGCCATCTGGTACCTTCCACATCCCACCAGACCCTGTAAAGGATTTAGCCCTTTGCCTTTTAGAAGCAAATACGATTCTGTTGTGTGTGGATGCAGTCACAAAATTGCGGTCATACACAAAGCCACAGAAAGCTCCTTCAAGACCACATCTCATCCACGGAGAATAGTCACATGCAATTGCTACTGTGAATATGAATTTATTTTTCTATATGCCTGCAACTGATGAATCAAAGGGCAGTAGGAGGGTGAAAGAAAGTGCACTTTGAGTGACTAAATATGCAAAGTATATATAGTCAGTATGTAATTATTAAGAAAGTACAGAAGACACCATCATTCTGTGTTAACTTTCTAAAGCAAACCTTTCGAGTCCTATCGATGAACAGTTTAGGGTAAGTATATATGTTGATGGTAATTATGCTTATATCAAGGCAGCATAATCACTGAAAGAACAGAAGCTAGGGATACATGCATACATTAGAATAGCAGGATGCGTTTGTTTCTGCGTAATGACATAAGAGAAAACAATGTTAATTTTGTAGACTAAATGGACATAGTTTCCTTTCTTTGGGTATTTCAAGGGGCTTAAGAACATGGACTTTGATGATAGCTTTGTAGGACAGGGAAGAAAGAAAAAAAACTCTTTCCCTTGAAGTCCTGGCCTTGCTGAGAAATTTTATCTATTGGTATGGCAATATAGAAGTTTTGGCTTGAAGATTAAGGTTCATCCTGTCCACAGAACAGGGCCAGTACTTTCAGACTAGGTGATTATTTAGCACAGCAGGTATTGCTGGTTGCTGAACAATGCTGCAGTTTGAAATAATCTGTTTCAAGCAAAGTTGCAGACTCAGTCTCTAATGCCACTGTGTAATTAATTATTTCCACTTTATCCACAATGGCATAAGAAATGCAATGGAGACACATTTAACTGAAGCCGCAGAGGGACTAATGAAAAGGGACTATTATTTTTTCATAAAGAATAATAAAGCCATTGCTAGTCCCAGTAGGAAATTTATTTCCACTAAAAAGGCAGACTGAGGAACAAGAGTAGATATAAAAAATGTTTTAAATGGCTATTTTCTGAAAAATCTACACTAAACAGTACAGAGCATACTTTCCTCATCTAGCTAACAAACATAATGAGGCATTTGTCTCAAATAACCCCTAGAAAAACAAAAGAAAAGCTACATAGAATTTTCTAAAGCACAAAGATTCAGTAAAAGGTGGAGATGCTGGGTATGATTTGTTATGATGAAGGCCAGAGGTCAAACAACTTTTTCAATAATACTCTGCAGAATATGAAAATATATCAAGAGTAATGAACACAACCTTCTTCATTGAGAAGGGGAATAATAATGTGAAGAAGCCCAAGGATACAGTGTACCTGATTAGTGTGGAGTGATTGGCTTTGGGGGGCCTTTCTTTTTATATTTTTTGTTTAAAAGGGTACAATGGGCTGTCAGATCATGCTCAATATTGAAGTCTGAGAAAATGTAAAACTTTTCCCTTTGAATATTTACTTCTCTACATGAAAGATGTTCAGTTTGAATGGCCTAGATTAGAGTATTAAGTACATGATGTTTGTGAGTATTTGAGAAAAAAGCAGAGTAATGGATTTGCCAGGAAATTTTTCTGCACTGATTGCAGCAGTATCATGAATCCTGAATCAACCTAAATGTACAGAACTGAATAAGCATTAGAGCTGTCCAATAAGATTTGATGAATGCACTATTCCATTAATTTTACCTTTTTTGTTGAATAAATTATTTGACAAATAATAGTAAAATTCATCAAATAAATTATCTGGTGAATATATTTTTTAAGTAATTGACTAGCCCTAATGAATATGCAGGCAGTTCCTTAATGAAAAGCATTACTCTACTGTTAGCCTGCTTTCATCACTCACATGTCACTATTTTTATATTTTGCAACTGCAATCTGTATATTTTATTCATTTACCCATTCATTTATACATGGGAAGTTCAAAACGGTATGGTTAATTAATCACTGCAATTCTTAGAATATTTTTGCTTGAAAGTTGATTATTCATTGCATTTATTGTATACTGGAATGCTTAATAAAAAGAATCTGGCTTTTCTGAAGACACTTCTCCCAAGAACTATTCTTGGTTTGTATGTTCCAAGTCAACAACAATGCTCTGCAAATTGCAGGGTCCATTTATAAGTCATTTCTGTTGTTGCAAACACTACAATTACCAATTGTTTCAAGAAATGGGAGCTTGAAGCTGAGCCAGACACCTTCAAGGTCCCTGAAAACACACATTAGCGTAGTAAAACAATGAGAAGCATACACGAGTTACCCCTCACTGCACAGTGCTAGGATGTTTGGATAGAAGCCGCAGGCAGGATTATTTGGATGGAGTGTAATATTGGAAATTTTCCAATCTTGAAAAGCAAGTCTGTATTTTGTCATTACAGAAGTAGTCTCAACAGTAATACTGATAGATTTATACTGTTAAATGGCAAATTACACCTGTTAATGTCACATCACACTTCTGAGTCCTGGTACCTCAGAGAAGTATGCCAATTTATTGTGTCAGTAACAGTAGGTAGAATGGTCAAACCTGAAAATCTCTGTCCATACTACAAAGTTGCAAATCATATTAGCACATGTTCCCTTAAACTAGGTTCACAAGGTTCAACTAAACAGATTTAATGGGAGGAGGTTGTTGGAGAGGGGCATATTAAAAGGGTCCTCTGCAGCTACACTTATAGTTGCAGTGATTCACTTCCAAATTTTCCTTTTAATGGCTTGTAGACTTTGGGTAAGTACAGCATTAATAGTCTTTTCACACCACTACCAAGCAGCCTAATTTCTATGACCAGCTTGACATCTACTCTATTGCTGTTCCTCGCAGTAGGTATAAGTGGAGGGATGTAACCTATGTTCGTGGTGTTTGAAAGATGAAGTTCTCACAAGTGTCAGTGACATGGAAGAAAGCCCTTACATGGGTCTGCTTCCACTCAAGACAGAGTATCCTGTCATGTTAAAGGTGGGAAAAGCCCTGTAGAAGGCCCCATACAATGACAAGGAGTCTGTTCTTGACTAACGTTACACACTCATTAAAACGGCAGCTGCATTACCCTGCAGAAAAAATGGTTATTTCCATTCTACACACTTCTATTACAGAGAGATTATTATTGTAAGAATGTATTACAAAAGAAAAGAAAATGTTCTAGGGATTTTTTTTTTTTTTTCATTTTCCTACCTTTTATCTCTGGAACTTATATTTGTATTTGCCTCAATCAGGCACAGGTTGTAGTTAGTGGGAGTGTTTGTCCCTTAAAGCTTGTGATAAATTCACTTTTCTATTAAAAAGTTTAAATACTTGTTATAAATAATTTCTCCACACTTGTGTGCTTTGATCTAATCTACTGCATAGTTTTAGCTAAAATGGTTGTGGTTCTAAAGATTACAAGTATTAGGAGAAAGAAATAAGTTGTCGAAATTATCTTCAGCTTGCAGCTTGCTTTACAAAGGTTTAAAATGCCCTTTCTTTGCTAACTCCATCTAAAGAGCTTCTGACCTACTCCTTTTCATGTACAGTCACCAATCTAATAATAATAATAATAATTTTTAGGTGGGATCAATAAGGCTATTGCTTTACACTTAAAAATTCTAATGGAATCATAATATTAATAAGCAAACACCTTCAGAAGTAGTGCTACTGCTTAGGCAATCAGAGGAGAACTTAGTTTATACTTCTGATAAACACTTGAGCTCCTTATGCTTCTCTATTATTACTGCAGATTCAAAGCCCAAAGATGCATTTGAAACAATGTGCCTAGAGACAGAAAACCCACTGGTACAGAATCAGTTCTATTCTTCATCATTTACATGCTTTCTCAAAGGTATATTACAGTATAATTCAAACCACAAATTTCCTTTGGTTCACAGAATTCACAGAAACCAGATGAACCATTTGGGTGTGTGGGCTTTTGTGCTGACAATAAGATTTTTTTTTGTGTGCAAGAATCAGATTTTCAATGAGCAGCTCTCCAGAGTTTTTGTATTGAAACTCTCCAAGCTACCTTGGAAAATCCACAGAATCATTTCATTAGTAGATGAATCTCAGAATTAAAGGTGAAGTTGAAGTTACTAGAGTTTGTAGCTTTCTATATATGCGTTATGGTGATCTATCTGGTTATTCCAGAACAAAGAACTATATTAACTTTTTTTTTTCATTTTGCTTTAATTAGCTAAGGGAAAAGTGGATATCTTGAAGAGAGACAGGCACCTTTAATTATAAGAATTTCCTTATTGTTGCTACCTTGGGAAGCGTTCAGACTTTGTCACAGTGCCCATGCAGTGCACTCAGGAGAAAAGCTGGACAATGGAAGCAGATGTAATGCAGTAAGCATGTGACCAATGAAACACACGTTTAACACCAACTTCATATCCTTAAATTAACACCTTTTTGCACAAGGTTTCCCCCATCCTTCACAGACAGAATCAACTTCTACCACCTCCCATTTGTCTTTTACTTCATGGGTGTTGCCTGCTGCAAGATGTGGAGTACTCAAGCAAAGGCAAACGAGTTCAAAACCCAGCTTTCAGGATGTGCCTCTGTAGCCAGGTTGTATTGAAAGCACCACTGATCTGCTGTCTCTGTGCCTAATGTCTTGCATCAGGCAAAGCCCAGCTGGAGATGAAAACAAAGTTGTAGATGCATACATTTGAGCTGTTTTGGATATTTTGATAACATAGCTTTCCTATACTGGCAGCACAGTCATATGTCACTGCCCATAAATCTTCACCTGAAGGCAGGTAAGTATAGGAAGGAAAGCAGCAAGAAAAAATCTCAGCCCTGCAAGCTGCCTTCCTGGAAGAAAGAGATAAGGTCCAAAGAAGGCAAAGGAAGTTGCCAACTCAAACCTAAGAACTGTAAGAATTTCCAGTAAAGGTTGGTCTTTCTCATGATTTTCTTTTACTGCATTAACCTGTCAATATCATCTGAAGTCAGGGTCAATGAACAGAGGGAACTGTGGTACTGTGCCTCTCCGGAATTCTGCCATGCTCATCAGGTGTGGTGGGGAGCATTACCTGTGGTTGTATCTGGCACATTGTTCCCAGCCTGCCCAGTCTACAACAGGAACTTGAGATGGAACGGGGCCAGAGTTATACTCAACACTTTATTCAGCTTTGAAATGGCTAATGTATCGAAATAAAATTGTTTGAACTATAATCTTGTGTGTGTTAGGCCCTGCCACTTCCTTTTACAAATCCTCACATTTATCACCATCAGCTTAAAAAGCAAGGAAGGGTTATTACTGACATGACCATAGATGTCACAAGGCCTTACCACTGCACCTTCTCTTTCTGTTAGCTCCAGCTATTGCCCTATCACTGTCTACCCAGTCATACACAATAATGCCCCATTACAGTTGGAATGGGTAAACTTTATAGCACTTAGAAATGCTCTTGAGGCACCAAAAATGTTTTGATTCAGAATGGAACATATAATACCTGCCAAATTTGCAGGTTTGAAACTACTTCCAATAAGAATTAAAAAGGCCCTCTTCACAGCTGAAATAGGACTATCAATACTTGACTTGTCTGCCCATGTGAAATAGCGGGTTCTTTTCTCTGACGTCGCAATTTAGTTTAAAATAGCTTTGATGATGACAGGGTACATGCGGGTGATAAAACCACAAAGATGACAGTCTAATCTTACAAAGATGACCGATCACTGATAAGAGATTAAGTCACACAACATTTGAAAAACCAGATTATCTGTCTGCTAGGATGGTGTATCTGTACACCTCCTGCCGAGCCATGCTGAGACGCCAATGACATACAAAGATACTACTTCTTACAAACTAGAAATGCTTTTCTCAAACCATTGAGTTGAAAGGAAGAAAACAAGCAAGAAAAAAAGATCTGATCTTATAGTGAGCTTTTTTTTTTCTGTCCAACATTCATTTTTCAGGCTATTTAGATGTACAGCATATAAATAATTTAGAGACACTATAAAAGGATCTAAATTAGAGAATTCTGCCCTATAATTAGCACTCACAGCTATGCTGGCAATGGGTGGGTGATTATTAAACACCTTTTATTATCAGTTTTATGTACTACAATAAAAATGAAAATTATACTTACAAGAATTATTAGGCATGCTGGTCCTATAAAACTCCATATAAAGTTATTCTTTGTGCTGAGCCAACATCTGAAAAGCAAACAGCACAAAACATCTTGAATTGTGCAAAGCTATTGTGACTATTGCATCCTCATGTATGTTGATTTGAACACAAAAACAGCAACTTACACTTCTGTGGTACCGTAGTACTTGTATCCCAGTGCAGCAGAGATGCCAACTACCACAGCTGGACTGACATAGCCAAAGACATAGAAATTCTTGTGCAAGAAACCCTTGTTATAGATGACTCCCACAACTATAAGGTAGAGGTGAATGCCTTCAATGCACATCCATGCAAACGCAGCTAGAAGGAAATAATGGAGTAATCCAGCAGTAATTGAACAGATGAGCTAGAAATTCAACCAGAGAAAGCAAGAGTCACAATTCTATTAATATGTCTCTTAACATTGCAGCAAATGCACAGCAACCTAGCAATACTCAAGCAGTACAGAAGCACAGATGTAAGGCTGATTGACAAGATCTTGGCCTGTACCTACAAGCACACTTGTTCATTAGCGTTTTCTGTCACAACTGCTAAAATAAGAAGATGATATTCAACTTAAAATCAATGCATGTCTTTCCAGAAAAACTGCATTAACAAATTGACAAGGTTGATCCCATTGCTACACCTGAGTATCATGGTTACATAATTTGCTGATTTAGACGAAGCCTATTTTTATTATTTTGATAGTGACGCAAATAAGCTTCACGAGCAATTATTTCTAAAGGAGCTTTTTGCTATGAAATGTTCCTAGGTATTCCTCAATCAGTATTGTAGTGCAGCCTCAGGGATTGCAGTTCACGTTTTTTTCAGGTAATTTTAAATCCTATTCAGCAATATATGGTACAGCGTTCTTGATTATTTATGCATGATTTAATTTCCTAAAACTATTCTGAGATGCAAGAACCAACAGTCCCATTTGTACAAAAAATGACAAAGATTAGTCAAGACTTTACATTTAGAAAGCAAAGGTCCTCCAACCAACAGTGCAGTGTCTTAAATGCTACGTTGGGACTGCAGCTCTGACCTGGCTTTTAAGAAAAATTGTCATGCACAGAGAACCATCAACATTTCTTTATACAGCATTCAAACAGATGTGAAAATGTCAAACACGCTGAGACCACATTCAGTTAAAGTGAGAAGGATTAAATGAAACTCATGGACCAAATTCAACTTGCATCAGCTCAGATGACCCTCTATTTCTATAGATAACAGCAAGTCCAGGTGATCATTTTATATTTCCTGTTATTTGACCAGGAAGTCAGTGTCACTAGGCTACTATATACTGGTAAATATAGTACAAAATACTGGAAGTAAGGGAAGATGGTATCTCATATTGTATATTTGCTTTACAACACAAACTCAAGGCACAAGTGAAAACTACTCACCTTATTATTGTTCATATTAATTCCAATCAGGAAAATAAGTTCCGCCAGGAAAAGGCTGCAGCAGAGGTTTTTGTGAATTGTCGTTCTAGTGCTTTGAATTTCACTGAAGAACCAGAATGTAAAAATGCACATGGAGAGGCAAATCAACGAAATAATTATTCCTAGCTGAGTGATTCTTGTAAGAATGTTATAATTCGAAACACCCTGGGGGAAAATTATAATATAATATTAAAAAGAATAGCTTTGTATGTTCTCAAGAAAAACCGCATTCTATAATACAGGTTTTTCTTATTTTGAACAAAATATTAATCAAAAATGTTTGCAGAGTTACAGTACAAATGCATACTTTGCATAATCTTAAAAGTATTGCTTTTTATTTTTTTTGTGGGGAGAGGCAGATATAACTCTAAAGGAAATCAGTAATGAACTGTATATTTTCTGGTATTTCTTAGCAAAACTTTATTAATATCAGTATCTCGTAATATGATTTAAAAATCATATCAATTTAGAGAATGACAAACACACTGGCAGTAGAACATATATTAATATGACATGAACATTTTCTAATATAAAAGGACTTATCACAGCAGTGACTTAGATAAGCAAAATAGAGTAACCGTCTTACTGAATTTACATGATCAAAACAAGACTCTGAAATAACAATCATTTTAAACAAATGCTATTCCAGATATGTAACAGGAATGTTCTCTAAAGAAACACAAGCTATTTTAATATTGGTTGTGAATATTTTTGTATAGGAACACGGTTACGTTTGCTACTTGGTATTCACACAAAGAATCTCTGAAATACCTGACTGCGCATCAGCATAGGATAGCATTCAGCTAACCAGAAAATGTATTGAAGTATTTTTTTCCCCCTAAATAAAGGACCAAAGATTATCCTCCTCCCATTCTTCCTTTTCCAAATAACCATATAAGTACCTGCAAAGGTCTTAAATGTGAACTGAAGACTTAGGATGCTATTTAGCAAGCAGGAAACAGCCTCTATCAGCATGAAATTCACAGTATGAGAATACTATCTCAATACAGTATATTCATGCTAATATTCTGCTTGCTGTCAGTTCTGATGCCATATAAAGCTGCTTTCTGAGACAGGACACAAACTCCTGCAGATCGCCATGTGGACTCTGGAAATCTATGGAGCTTCTTAATGTAAGAAGGATAGAAATTGAGTGGTCATTCTCACAATTTTGTTGTACTCATGAGTGTCCATGTTTGATAGTCATAAACTTCCTTCCTTTTACTGTTGATGATGCTCTGCTGATAATGCTGTTGCAAACTCTCAGGAGAGCATTTAAAGGAGATTTTTAGATGCCAAGGTTAGACAAATGGGTGGTAAAGTTTTGCTCAAGAGAAACTGTGGGCCATATGGTTACTGACCACTAACAAAGGCCAGTTAAATCCCATGGCAGTCTTAAAGTGTGATTTAAAATTAAAAGCAATGCACCAAAAAAAAGCACAGCAGACTGTGTATTTGGAACAAGATCCTTTGCTGCACCACTGCTCTGCAACACTGCAGAAATGACACACAGAAATTCAAACACATAGGGAAAGAATTTTGTTTGCCCAGTGCACAACAAACTGTGTGTTTGTTGAATAAAAGTAACAACCTAAAGGCAAAAAAGTACATAAATTGCACTGCAATAAAAATATAACAAATGAAGACGAAAGGAAGTATTGAGTAAAACAATAAATTAAAAGAGCACTTACAACAGAGCCACCTGAGGACATCAAAACAGCAAAATGAGTCAGATGATTACATTTGCATGAGATATGAGTGGAATTGGAATGCGTCAGCTCACAGCCTTCTGTAGCCCAGTTGCCATTCATTGTGTCAGCTGAGTAGTTCCAAAATGCACATTTAATATCTTTATCTGCAGTCTGGAACAGAAACAAGATGTTTTACTGATGGCAAAAGGCAGGATATTTCCCATCAAGAGACCTTTCTTGCATTACCCTCTGCAATTCATTAAAAATTCCATGTTTCCATTGGAAGGCTGGGAAACAAAAAAGCACATTGGTAAGGCCTATTCCAAGTAATTAAAATGTGGCTCGCAATGGAAGCGCTTTATTCACACAGTTAGCAGTTCACCAAACATGCAGGCTAATCAGATTACTGAACCCATTTGGCACTTAACAATGTGTTAGAATTTTTACCTACTGGAAACACTGTTCTATATACCCCTGCACCTGCTGAACATGGACAAAACCCCAAGGTTACAGTCACATTGCTTGTAGTCCCTTTCAAATAAGCAGCTTAAAACCTGAAACTTATTCTATGCATTTTACAAAGCAGTCTGGGAGAGAGTCAGGGTCATATCACACCTGGTACATCAGGTGTGATGACAGCAATGAATAAGACCATTAATATTACTTATTACTGATAGTGCATACAAACACTAGTCAAAGATCAGCTCTCCACTGTACTAGATGCTGTATAAATATATGCAAATTTATAGAAAGCTGATCTCTATCTCAAATATTACAAGGCAAGTAACAAATTCAAAACCTGCATAATCAAGGTTAACACCTCACCCTTCTCCCACCTCCCTGCACAGAGTCATTTTCTTGTTTCCTTGCGATATGTAAGATGACTCTTCACATATAAGAGAAGTCAGAAAAATCTATGTAAAAGTAAAGCTTCCAATTATAGAACAATACATTCAGATTTCAGAAATGGCAAAGGTGCTATGCTATAGGTTCTTCTATTACCTTTTAGGTAATTGTTAAATTTTTGCATTGATTTTGAAGCATTTCTTTTTTTTTTTCAGTATATATGTTTAACCATCTGATAAACTTTCAAGAAAAAAAACAAAAACAACTACAGAACAATCAGGTACCAGTAATATTCCTTCAGGCAATTGCATTTTAATCATACTGCAGCCAAACAGACATGGCATCGCTGCCCTTAATTTAGTCTAGTAGAACTTTCTAGAAGTATCATATTCAGCACTGAGGATGCTACATTTGAGATCATTATTTATTTCTCTGATACAAGTAAACTCACAATAGCAAACAACAGAATGATGTCTGAATATATCATATACCGCAGTATGGTTACATCACACACAATAATTAGCTACTGTTTTGTTTTGAAGTTGATAACATAAAAAAAACCAACCTTACCTTGGTGTACTTTAATGTAAATGTTATTTTCTCAAGCTCATACAGCGTAGGTGGATTTGAGCTAATTGCAACAGCTATAACTGATGAGCTTACTGTCTCTCTCTGCTCTGAACTATCTTTCGAGGAACGGTTTTTAGGCGATGAAAGCAAAGAACCGATATTGCTGTACCGCAGAAAGACAACTGCAACAGTGCCTATCAATCAAACAGACCATATTTAGTAGTTTGAGGTTTTTTTATAGAAGAACAAAATTGAAGACATTAAGGAAACAATAAACAATCGACATCATTACTGTTATTGCATAAAATATGCAAAACAGATGGAATCTTTGTGGAATACTTATAAAAATGTTTTAGAGACAATGAAATATAGCTTTATTTAAAACAATGTAACTGCCATTAGAATTAAAAATGTGTTCACGTTGGAAATTCTAATTAGAAGCACGTATATCTATTTTTTCTAAACTAATATATGATTGCTTCTGTTCTGCAATTGGCTTCACATGTGGTACCAGGTCTCATAAACCAAAACAGCTCAGACCTGGGCCTCTCTGAAGCATGTGGATTGCTTTGACTTCCATTACAGTGGAGACAAGGGGAGAAGGTGCACTGGGAAAAAGAAACCAAAGGTATTTTGGGATGTAGTGCTGATCAGAAAAATCACGCTTTCCTTCCCTGTACCACAATAAACCACACTTTTGGATGCTGGTAGGTAGTGGGTCACGGGTTAGCCAGAAGATTAAGAGTTAAAAGCATTTTTTTGATGTGTTTATTGGTTTAGGTGCATTAATTTTGGAGTTTCTTAACCCAAAATTAATCTTCTTCATTTAATTTTAGTACTGGACTATTGCTCGTTATAAGCCATTTCTATAGTACTCTGAGGTCCAAAGTCAAATTCAAGACCTTGTTGGTTTTGGTCCTGGGGAACATGCGTTCTTTCATTAATGAGTTGCTCTCAAATAGAAAAGATGCACTAGCTTTTGCAGTCACACAGAGTTGGGGGCTGATCCAAAGTCAGAGAGCAGATCTATGGCTTAGAAAGGGATAAAATTCAGGTCTCTGGTATCAGTAATCAGTATTAAAACTTACTGGTCCTCCCTGTGAGATAGTTATGTGGAAATAATGATAGAAAAATCAGTGTTGAGACAAGAAAGGGGTAGGTGAGATGGCAATAAAAATGCCTTGACTCTGTAGTTAACAAGGCTACAGCTAAGTCTTACTAAATTGCACACCCAGTTGTTTACTAGTGGTACAATCTATTCACGGAGTTTATTAACACCCCTGCTCTTTAATCATTGTCTCCTACCATTGGGTTGATATTCCTCTTTCTTCTTTGGGGAGATCTTTACGTAGTCTCCTTCTGTGTATACATGTGGGTGAATGTGTTTCATGTGGTGAGAATCAAAAGCAAAAACCTTGAGTGCTGCAAAAGAAGAAAAATACTGTAAAAATTACATTATCCATTATGATCTAAGATAATTTACAGTTGGATTAATAAATGTGCCATCGAATTGTATAATTACTGTAAATTTTAAGAATATTTCATTGCACCAAATATTTCAAGAAAAATGCTACTAATACAGCATGTTTGCTTAGACTTCTGGATTTTGTTATTTCCATGCATACATTTTGCTTTCATACATTTTACTCTTTCCATGAGAAATATAGTCTTTTATTTACCTTGCATTAAATTAGGCACTGGGAAGAATAATGTAGGTTACTTTAGGAAGAGCTATTGCTTTATTAAAAATGCATTTCTGAAAGGAACCACAAATCACAATTATAAAGAGCAAAACATAAAATTCTCTACTGAATAGTAACTTTTGATAAAAGCCAATTTTTGAAATGTATATATTTTATAGTTATCTATCCATACTACCAAATGCACATTGCATAAAATAATGATGTGTTTTGTCAAGAAGAAAACAAACAAGCATCACCCCTCAGAATGGAAACTGCATTAGAGGACATTGAGCTCTTTACTCAGTTCATTATAGTGCTTAGTTTCCTTCACCCAGGATGGGAACAAAAAAAAAACGTCAATCAGGCCTTTTATAGAAAACAGATCTAAACAAAAACAAACAAATCTAAAACTTGACTGATGGAGGAGTATCACTAAGCTAGGCCATCTGCATTGCTTATAGCACAGCACACAAAAATAATACGAGCTATTCACTAGACCAGCTGTCAGAAAATGTTTGTCAGGACATAAGAATATATATTTTTTTTGTGGCTGGAGTTTTGAAAAGCATACAGTTCAGGAACTTGCACTATAAAAAGTGTTGGAGAGAGAGAGGTAATGCTGTAGGTCCCAAAATACATGTGTGGGGCATGTATGAGCCTCATAGAAAGCATATTCATGCTGAGAAACAATAGCAAACACTTAAAGCATTTGCGGCAGATTTGGAAAAGACCTTACGGAACTACCTATTTTGGAACTAAAGCAAGCCAGAAAATGATCAACATATTTTAATGTAGATATTCCTTTCCATTCTTCTTCAGCTCCTTTTTGTCACCTTGGTTGACTGATGTCTACAGTACCACCAGAAGGTACACTGATTTCTCTCTCCCCTCCATCTTCATGGACTCAGCTCCATGATCATGAGAGCCTGTGCCTCCGGACTGGGTGGTGGATGAAGAGGGGCTTTACAGGTAGCTCTCAGCAACATTCTGGATCTGCTGCAGACCCAGAGGTGCTCCAAAGTAAAATATATATTTTTCTACAGAGCTTATGTCATAGAACAAATGTCTTCCTGCTTTATTTATTTATTTATTTTCCCAGTCGCTTTTGCTAATTTAGTTTCAGAGAGGTGAGAGAATAGAAATCTGGTCAGATCCAGTTTGGATACACTCCAAAAAACAAAAATGCATGAGTGACCATTGCCAAAGGAATCAATAACACTTGATTACGGATCTTCAGAAGGGCTGGTACTAGCCTTACTCTGATTCTTATTTTGTAACAAAAGTAAAGCTCCCATAATCACAGAAAAATAGGTAAAAGCTGGTGTGAAGACGTCAATAGGCAGGGAGAAGGCTGGAGAGCAAAACAGTAGTTGGAACTACTCAATTCCCCCCTGAAGTTTCTCTTAAAATAGAAATTTTTAAAAAATAAGGCCACACAAGATCTAACTTCCAACCTTTATTCCGACTTTATTTACATTACTTTCACTGAAGCAGAAACAGCCACAAAGTTTTAAAGAGCAAATTCAACTTTTGCTACTGTTTCTATGAATATAAGATATACAGGATATTTTTGTGCATATAAGATAAATCCAGATTCACTACAAAAGTGTGACAATAATGAGAAATTGAAAGAGAATCTGAAGGGATAGCTTCTTACAGCCTCCCAAGTTGATTCTGGGCTCAACTGTTCAATCTTCGAAAATTATGACACCTACACCAAAAGTTGGGCATTAGTTATAAAACTCATACAAATTAACACCTAAGTGTTTCACATAACACCATTTCTAATCTCTATATTTGTGCTGAAAGACTCCTCAGTGTAATTCACATCTAAAGTATACCTTAGATTAATTTTCTTTATCTTACCTATGTCACTTGCATTAGCATCCAGCTGTGTCGTCTTTTTGAAGTTTTGCGACATGAGAAGCGTTGCTTGTTCTGCAGTATGCAGCAACTTAGTCAGGCTCTGTCTTTGGTTATCAACAGGAAGCTCTTCCCAGATGGTGATTTTATCTTTTTGCAAAAAATTGTTCACAGTGCTAACCAAAACCTGTAAATAAAAGTATATTTTAAAGACTCATACACTACTTGCAAAGAGAGAAGCACATCTTTAAGGCTTGATCTGCTCACGTTAATGGTTGTGTTACGGAGTGCTTCATTGTCAGGAACTGAGTACTGCATGGTATTGAGAGATGAATAAGATAATGCTTCGATATATGAAATCACATCTACAGGCAAAAGTGGTCCCAGAGTATTCCTATTAATTTCTTGCAGCATCTCCAGGGGTGTTTTTAAACGTCTAATCTGAAAAATACAGAAACTCACATATTAATGAGACAAATAAAGTCATATTTCTGTGAGAGAACATAAACCCAATGCTAATAACTGATTTCTGTGAATTAACAAGAACAGAAGGGCATAAAAAGAGGCACTACTTAAATCAAGAGTTTAATGTATAAAGCAATGGTTTTATTAAGAAAAAAAAAAGAGTTATGACTGGTATAACATTAACAAGCAAGTATGGTAAAAAAAAAAAAATCCTCTATCATTACACCCTTATTTATTTATTTAATTACAACTGCAACTCAGTTTTATTTAGCACAATACTCCAAAGTGGACTAGTAACTGTGCACAAATAATTTGATGTCAATTGATATGGTAACTGAGAAGAATCTTTTCTGTTAAAATTTAGCTGAAGAAGTGGGAGCAAGTGGGCAGTGTTTGAGTATTTTGCAATGCTTTTTTTCCAAATGCAGATTATAAAACATGCAGTTTAGGGGAACAGAATTTATGAGCTACAAAAACGTACTTACACATTTAGTTTAAAAAGTAATAGGTTAAGAGGGTGAGATGTACGTTAAGATTGCAGTGTCATGGTTGAATAAGAAAAGAATTCATAGTCTACAATACTGAAGTCTAATGAGATGTTATCAATCCTAGAAAAACTCTCAATATGGGATTTGGTAAAACCTGTATTCTCTGCTGTTGAGTAGATTTTATGGAATTTGCTTTGTCTTTGATTGCCTCTGAACAGAAGTAGAACACAGGTTAAAAAATGGGCTAAAATCTGGTACAGCTATTTACATAAAATGGAGATATTATTTTATTTTGACTTTAGTATAACTACATATTTTAAAAAATTCTCACTGAAACATCCTGGTGTTAGCATTCACCATATCTTTGCAAGTAAACATTGGAAACATATTAATATAACATACTATGCCACAGATTAAAACAGAAAGCATTTTAAGAAAACAGAGTCAAATAAACGCTTTTAACTTAATTCTGGTATCTTGGTGAAATTGCTTAATATAAAATGCAAACATATATAATTGGTTTTAATTTATTCATGCTTATGTTTCATTTATCCTTTTAAATCAGACATTATTCTATTGTAGACTAATTAATTCATTATTTATTCACTTTTATTTGCATCAGGAAATCTTGGGTTCTGCTGAAAAAATTCCAGAGTCCTAAGTTTGAGTCCATAAAGTCTGTGCCACTTTACACATTAAGTTTTGAGGAGCAAACGTACTAGCATACCAGGATGTTATAGCTTTTTGGCGGCTGAAAGTCTGCAATGAGTCAGCAGTGTGCCCTGGTGGCCAAGAAAGTCAGTGGGATCCTGGGGTGCATTAAAAGGAGTGTGGCCAGCAAGTCAAGGGAAGTGATCCTCCCGTTCTACTCTGCCCTGGTCAGGCCTCACCTGGAGCACTGTATCCAGTTCTTTGCTCCCTGGTACAAAAAAAAAAAGACAGGGATCTCCTGGAGAGAGTCCAGCAGAGGGCCACAAAGATGATAAAGGGCCTGGAGCACCTCTCTCTTATGAGGAGAGGTTGGGTGACCTGGGTCTATTGTTCAGCCTTGAGAAAAGAAGACTCAGAGGTGATCTTATTAATGTTCATAAACATCTTAAGTGTGGGAGTCAAACGGACATGGCCAACCTCTTTTCAGCAGTCTCTGGGGACAGGACAGGATAAAATGGCCATAAACTGGAGCATAGGAAGTTCCGCACCAATATGTGAAGGAACTTCTTCACAGTGAGGGTGATGGAGCATTGGAACAGGCTACCCAGGGAAGTTTTGGATTCTCCTCTGGAGATATTCAAGACCCACCTGGATGCCTACCTGTATAGCCTGCTGTAGGGGTCCTGCTTTGCAGGGGGGTTGGATTTGATCCCTAGAGGTCCCTTTCAACCCCTACAATTCTGTGATTCTGTGATTTCATTTTCTACTTTGTCACTTGTTGACATTACTTTTGTGAGCTATCTTGCTGCCTTCCACTCTGAACAAGCAAATAATTGCACATCAGCACATAAAGCAATGTGTAACGTCAGAAATTGCAGATAGAGTTGAGCGATTACCACACTTCTCAATTTTTCAAGCATCCTGACTCACTTTACTGGAAACAGAACACAGAGATTCCCAGCAAATTATTACCATGATTTAAACACATAACTCAGTTCAAATAATTTGAAATTATTTAAAAGACTTCAGTAAACATGTTTAAGTTCAATTCTGTGCTTCAAGCATTTGTTGAAAGCTCCTTAAGAACTATTCCACTTGACATAACAGTTTCAGACAGAAACAATTAAAGGATTTGCAAATTAATCTATAAACCAATGCTACTTACTTCTGCTAAAGTTTTATTAACATGTTCTGTTACACAGTCTTTGTATAACACACATTTGGCCTCTGGATTTTCTGTAAATTAAAAAAAAACAAGCACAAATCTAATTATATATTAAAGTTCAGTTGATATCCACTATACAGTCATTGTAAGAGCACTTGTCTCAGTAGAGAGACAAAGCTACTGGCATTCTGAACCCATGCACATGCACCCCAGCCTCAAACTTCAACCTCCAAGGCTTGGCCTCTGCCACAGCTACTGCTCACACAGCATTAAAGGAGCAATGAGCTGGACCCTGAGCTTTGGCTTTGCTTTGGAAGAGTCTGGCCACTTTCCTTGGGATTTCCACCCACAGAAGAAGTTAAAAAACGGCTTGAATTTACAGAGAAATACAGATTTGATGACTGTGAGGAGACATCCATTATTTCAACTGGGTTTCAACACTGTTTAGTGAAAATACATTTATAAAGGATTCTATTCTCAGGAAATGTAGATGTGAATGCCTTGCCTCTTTTTTATGTCTTGCTGATTAATCTAACTGAAGATAAAGAGGCACTGGTGGGTTTCTCAGAAGATGTAGCTCTGTAATAACACATAAACCTTTATAATATCATGTACCTTGGCAGGAAGTGCCATCATTTGGCTTAAACTGCAATTTTCCTGTGGATGGTTGATAACCTTCCTTACAGGAGCAGTTAAACCCTCCATCCACGTTTTCACATTTTGCATGATCTCCACAGGCAACAGTTCCTTCATTGCTGCACTCATCTACATCTGCAAATATCGTGAGAAATTGAATTTTTTATTAAGTATTTACAGACTAACACCTTGCTGCTTTGTTGATAATAGCCCTGCATACTGCAAGCAGTTTCATAATAAAATTTCATGGAAGAAAAAAAAGTGAAAACTAAAAAGGGAAACTAAATGACAAAACACCTGCCAATTATGATACTTAGGGATTAGAAGGATAAATCATAATTGATCATATTTTCATACCACACATGTATTACTATATAATACTGCATTGTTCATATTTTAAAACCATGAGCTTAACTGTTAATTCTATCATAACAAAACACTCGGCATGATGCAAATTATCTGAAATCCATTTTCCAGAGATTAGACTAAATAGATTTTCTCAGCCTTAGTATTCAGATAGAAAAGAGAAAGAAAACACCAGCCTTTTGTTTTAAGTCGCGGCTTTAAAAAGATGCTACAAAAAAAATCACCCTATCTATCTCGTTAATCTAAGATTTAAGCTCTGTGCCTTTAAAGTGCTCACCAGGTCTTTTTTTTTAAATCCAAAGATAGAATGCATGTGCCTAACATGGCTTTTGCCCTTCTAAATAATTTGCTGCTCGGTAGACATATTCAGTAAACAGGTGGGGCACCATCCAAGAGCAAACCTGATGAATTCTGGTAAGAGAATCCATGAATTGATCAATTTAGGAGGTCTGTGTGCTGCCGCTGGCCGCTATAGGGATTATTTTGCATTAGTTGTCTGGCTGACAGTAGAGATCAAATAACTCAATGGACTCACTGGAGAAGGTAAAGTAGGAACAACACCAAATAATTCTCAAGAATGAAGTAATGGACTGTGAAATACTGTGTTAGAAAGGAGAAAAATGTGAGCACTTTTGGGACAGGTAAATTTGACAAAAAGTGTTGAAAAATGAAGAAGTGGCGTACGAGCGGATTTAAAGAAGCATAGTGAGAAGAAAAGAGGCTGTGAACTTAAGGCAAAGCTGGAAAGGGGAATAGATGAACTGGAGAGGTAGACAAACTGAGTTAAGAACTAGGATGATGATGAATTTGGGTAAGAAACTGGTGAAAAAAAGCACTGATGAGCTGATTATTGGAGGATATAGCTACCTGAATCGATAGGAGGCCTTCGTGCAGTTAGGCAGCTTTTAAGAGCAAGCAAACAGAAAGCAGATACAGGGGGCTGGAAATGCACCATAAGTACATAGGAACAATTTCTGTGCTCTTCTTTTGATACAAAATTGCTGATGGTTTTCAAAATGGAATAAAACAAAAATGAGCAATAATGTCTGTGATATAAGGTTGCTGGAGAATCGGAAATTATGGGAGAATAGAAAAACACAGTGCATGCCTGTGAATGTATCCATGGACTCCAAAAAGATGTCTGAAGGATACCTGACAATCTGCTTTTTGGACATTCTTTACTAATGGCAAAAGAGTCTCTATAATCAGAAGAATGATTTTATTATTGTTTTTTCTTTTTTCTAATATGAGGCAACTGTAAACTGTATTTGAACTTTTAATGGAGTACCTCAACATTTCCTACATACACACGCTTTTTGTTGTTTTGTACAATTCCCCAGCTCCCTGTTTTCGGCTTGTAATCATAAAACTCTCTCTAGCATTCAAGGAGATTTCCTGAGGTCCCACATCTTGCTTTCAGATCCCTATTTTGCTCAATGAGCAGTGGCCCTGCTTTGCACCTCTAAGGCTGCATTTTGAAGCAGCGGTTTGGGAGCTCCCCTTGTAAAGCCACTCAAATGCCTGTGCTGCGCAGGAGAAGGGTGCTGGGATCCCACCATCCTCCTAGCACAACTACTTCTGCCCTCTGGGGAAAGCTATGGAGAAGGCTATGTTTGGGTGGGCGGGAAAAACATGAAACTTACACAATGAAGTTAAATTACTATTATCTGCATTAGGGTGTTGGGTTGCTAATGCCCCCAGCTGCAAATGTTTCTCTAATGAGCTAAGTTTTGTATTATCCACATTATCCTGTGGCCTCAGTACTTGTAGTCATGGGGCTAGCTATGCTTTACATCAATGAAAAGTGAAGAAAAGTGGGGAAAAAATAGGATACAGTGTTACAAATAGGCTACCGCATAATTAAATGCTGTCATTAAAGATAAAGGCTAAAATTCCTACTCCTGGCATTGAAATAACTTCTCACACCAGTAAATTATAAATCCCTTTCTGAAACAAGTGCCACTCAGTTCCTTGCTCCATGACTCAGAGTGAGGCAGACAAACTTTGAATTGAAGTGCAAGGGTGAAAAAACATGACAGTAACAGTGTGCATAATAAGGAAACACATCAGCCTTATCCCAAGATTTCTCTGGCCTTGTCAGCTACATGAGGAAGGACATGTGTGTCTTAATGGGAAATTCAGTAAATAACGCCATTCCAAAACACCAGCAAATGACAGTAACCTTTGCTAAAACTTAAAATGACTTCCAAATATAGAAATATTTGAATACTGTCCAGATTGCCATTGCTAGCTATCTGGTTTCCATGTGATTTAATGTTCCAAGTATTTCAAAATTATTATGATAATTTCCTTTGCATGAATTTAGTTTGATAAATCATTTATTTGTCATTATTGGGCATTCATACAAATTACTCATCTTTTTGTAATTATGTCACGTATTAAGTGTAATGGAGATTTTAATGAGAAAGCAGGATTATCCAAAATAACAGCAGAAACTCAAGCACGAAAGCACATCTCTGGCAACAGGATGGCTATTTAAAGTCTGATAGAGACACCCCGTTGAGTATATGCAAATAGATTTTCTGCAGTTCAGTTGCCCATATGGAATGAGTCCATATCACGCCTAACTAATTTACTGTTTCCTAGAGAAAAAATCTTCTGGATGACAAAATTGAAAGGCAATATGCCTGATCTTGAAAGGTACTAATCAGCTTCACATTCCTTTTAAATCAATAAGATTTTCAGGGACAGTCAATTTGTTACAATTGCAACAATGTTGCTTTTAAGTTCCTGCTTTGAAATCCTCTGTTGTTAGCTGTAGGTTTTTGTTTCTTTATATTTTGTACTTATGCCTTTTTAAAGAGCATGCAATTGTTGGACACACACAGACAACAGCTTGCCAGTGCTTTCAGCAATTCATTTTCACCTGAGCTTTTGGGCTAGGACCTCAAACCATCCTCCTTGATCTACTGCAAGAGCACGAGTGAGCTGCCAAGGCTTGTGTGTGCAGTATTCACAGACAACATTCCTGAGCAAAGGTTGAAGAATAGCAGCTTTTTAAACAGAAGAGCATTTGCCATAGCTCTGCAAAAAGCCCTGGCCTTTTAGTAAATATTCAAAACAAATCCTGGAGCTGAACTTTGAAGCTTTTATAATAGCTCCAATCAGAAAATGATATCACCAACACCACTTAGGCTAGTGTGAAAAAAGATTTATAACCTTTTATTTTATTTCTGTGCTTTGTCACTCCTCATTTACTGCAGCAGGCAAGGAAATTCCAATTAAATTAAAAGTACTGAGAACAGTTATTATGTTCAGTCTTGCCAATTACTGGATTGTACCTACATCGCTTTGATTCTTCACCAGTCAGTCAAGACAGCTTGATGTCTACATTATACCTTCTGCTTATTACTAGCTTGCGAGTGACTGAAAAGTCCATTTGCAAAGGACTAAATGTCCCTCCCCATGTCTCCACACTGTGGAAGGCAGCAGCATACATAAAGTAGAAATGAAAAAGCTTAACAATTGCTCAGGTAAAAGAAAGGTTGGCAATGTGGCATAATGCCATATCCCCCCGCTTTACAACTCTCCTGTCCCAGTAAAGGATGTGATGGAGAAGGTCTACCTTTCCAGTAGCCTCTGAAGAAGCTGACAAAAAGCTGAAGAAATCCAATAGTGTGTTACTGGAAAAGGCTGAGTGGCACAGATGTCGCTTTCATTTTAAACATGGCTATTTTCAAGTTTTTACTTTAGTGACTGGGACAAAAATAATAATAATAATAATAAAAAATAGACCTTCTTAACTGCAGCTTAACGTTCAATAAAATGTGAAGTCTAAAGAAAAAAAAAGCATGGCTTTTACAAAGTAAATAGATTTCTTACTCAGGACAGCCGAAAAATGTCTTCACAAATATCACATATCTCCATTTTCCTTCTTCTCTGTCTTTTTCTTTCCCTCCCTTCCTACTCTCCAGATCCTCCTTTGTCAGCATATTTTATTGTCATCTGTTCACCAGTTCTACCTGATAACATAATGAAATAGTGCTGATAGTGCAAAACGTAACATTCTGGTGAACTGACATTACCCAAAGTTCTCTTTTGATTCACTACCTTGAGATTTATAGTTGCTTTGTAGTTGGAAGATCAATATAAAATCTGAAGAAGAGAAGAATGCACATGTATGTATATGCACATAGACTTTGAAATGGACTCAGATACTCAGTGGTGTACAAACTTTTACCACTGGGAGCTTCACACGCGTTTAATAGCATTTGTCTAAAAACAAATAGGTTGCATTACGTTACACTCTCCAAAATTCAACTGCTGTATCTTAAGGTCATTGGCACATACATTCTATATCAGGATATAAATATTAAAATGAGACTTAAGACTCTACAGATTCTGAAATTATTTGGGTAAGATGAATATTTGGTAGCTTTGCCTTTTTATTTGTAACGGAGTAACTTGCACTGTGATCAGAATTGCAACCTGGTGTAAGCTTCAGCTGCATATAGAACAACATGGATACACTACCATCAGCTCAAGTCATATCTACTATCTATAACAGCAGGTCCATTGGGTACAAAATATCTTATTACAGCTTCCCTGGCTGATAAAGTGGAAAATTAATTGTGGATCAAAAGGTTGTCTTAAGGACTTCCGGCTTGGTAAAGTAATTGATACGTTCATTTAATGAGAAAAGGTGCCCACAGGTAATTTTTTTTTTTTTTTTCAGTGTGAAATTTGGAAGCTTTCAGCTCCTCCCATATGGATTTCCAAAATAAAAAAAATGGAAAAGCAGTTAACTAACCCTCAGAAGAGGATAAAAAAAGATTGGTCTGCCCAGTAAAGAGAAGAGGGCAAAAGAAAAAGAAATTAGCAAGCTAGTGATAAAAACTGACACAAAAACAGTCAGAGAAATAAATCTGAAGACAAAAGTTCTGAAGCTGAAGAAATGTCATAACTGGTAAAAATCAAAGCATGGACCAGAAACCATGAGAATATTTACAGCTCAATGTGCTAACAGTCTCAATCTCAGCTAATTTACGGACAATTCATAGTGGCTGGGTAAAGCAGAGCTCTTTTAGATGGATGTGAGCAATGGGCCAGAAATGTTGATTAGATCACTTTCTGGCTTAATATGCAGACATTCTGCTGTTATTAAGAGCAGTAAGAAGAAGAGAGGTTGTCAGCACTCACAGGCTCACAGGAGACATATCTAGAATGAGACACAGTCAGCATAAAGGTGTAAAGGGCAATAGATTTATTTCTCATTTTCCCATTCCCTGAGGACTGTTGCAACATATAGAGAAAATTACCAGAACTTTGAAAAAAGAGAAATAGTTACAGTTCTTCCATTCAAAGAAAATCTTAAAGGATTGCATAGATGTTCAGAAAAAAACATTTTTCCAGAGAACTTTTCTTCCCCTGTAATCTTGAACACAATCCATTCAACTGCTATAGAAACAGAAGCTGATGGATGGCACGAGAGGTAGGATAACTACTGATCTTTCTCATTGCTTTTGGTCAGACTTGAAAAATTATAGAAAATATCCAAACGAGAGACCCCAAACAAAAGATATTTGGAGCACAGTATGTCGTACATATAGGGAATTGTTTTAGTCAGGAGTGACCTGAACGCAGAATGCTTTGTCACTCTGCTTTGTTTAAAGAATACTACCAACTTGCTCACAGATCAGTCAAACAGTGGCATAGAAGGCTGGGTTGGGGTTTTCTGTGTTTCCTTAACTATATATCTACTTTCTAAATCTATGACAAGTGGATTAAAAATAGTGAACACTGCATAAAGATTGAAATGTTACTGAAAACACAGGCAGCTGCAGTATTATCAGTGAGAAATGTGCCCCAAAACTGGAATATTAATTTTGTACCAGTCCAAATTGTTGGAATTTTACATTCAGACTCTGAAACTCATAAACCTGAACGCATTTTGCTAGGTTTCTATAATTAACAGAAGCAGTAAGAGAAGAGTGACATTGTAAAGCTAGTTGGAAGACATTAATAACTTACCTACACAGGAGGTTCCATCATTAGGTACAAAAGTTTTTTGACCATTGCTGGATTTGAAACCAGGTGCACACATGCAGAAATAACTTCCCACAGTGTTTGTGCAATTGGCATGCTCTCCACAAGGCTGAGTAGCATTTTCACATTCATTATCATCTGTCAAGACACAAATTATGGAGAAATATATTTGCATTTGCAGATTGAAGAAAACAGCCAAGTAAAAGCTTAATTTGGCCTTCAGTATTTTATTTATATAAGATTTGAATGCTGAGCTGGCACTCAGTGTTTGTACAGGTATCCCATTGCCAAGGATATAATCAGGTGTTCAGCAGCTCTTCTCTGCCCTCATCCTGAGTGAGCTAATAAATGAGAAAACCAATGGGGTACTGAAACAAATGTCTTGCATATTCAGTTAGAATAAAGGATTGAGTCAAGTGCATGTTCTGCTATAGTTGATTTGATAATATTTTGGTACCCATAATGATCTTCACAAATCTACAGGTAGAAAATCACCCTAAGGATGAAGTAACCCACTACATTCATTAACATTAAAACAGGATCGATATAGCTAAACTGAACTTTTTTTTTTCCTGGTTTGTTGAAGACTATCTGTGGTATTTCTCAGCAGTACCAGACAACAAGCTTACCGAGTTTGTCTTACTGACTGAATCATAGAATGGCTTAGGTTGGAAGGGATCTTAAAGATCATCAGACTCCAGCACTCCTGCTGTGAGCAGGGTTGCCAACCACTGGATGACTGAGCTGTCATTTTTTCTTAGTTATCCCAAAGATCTTAACACACTGATGAGCAAGACTCCTGGCTTGATCTTTACATCTGCATATCAGACTGGAAATAATACTCACAATACTGATAATATAATCTTTCCAAATAGCCCATTTCTCCCCAGGCACCTCAAAACTCTGAAACAAACAAACAAAACTCAAACAAGAAGACACTGAGTTCTCTATTTTCTACATCCTGCAAAAGTAAAAGAGTTAAAGGCTTCCTGAAGTCTGATGGGATTTTGTTCCCGTTCTCAAGTGAAAGGTACTCATAACATGATGAATGACAGGAAAGAATTCTAACAGGGAGAGAAATAACAATTTATTGCAGAAGAGGAACGATTAAGGAGCATGACAGGGAGAAGAAATATGATTTCAGAAAAGATGCCCAAGGATGAATTTCAGAAAGGTGCTTCTGCTTCCCAATGGCCAGTGATCTCAGAGATAGGATACAGATAAGTATAGTGTCATATAAGTTAAGGAGGTGGTAAGATTAAAGTACATAAAGAGCTGTAAAACATTACAGGAATAGATTTCTGCAATGTAACTTAGTCTCAACCCCCAGAGTAACCCTGGCACAGGACATTTTTCTGAATTGAAGTCTGACATAATTTTGAATATTATTCAGTTGACTCAGAGATGCAAATATCAATTCAGAATGGCAGCTTTCCTCAGGGGAATTTGGGTCAACAGTATTAAATGGATTAAGCTCATTATAACTAAAAGTGAATGTAATTTAATGAGGAATCCAAGTATAAGAGGACTATGCCAATACATGTCAACAATATTTATTTTACAGCTTTGGCATTCATGAGAATACAGGAGAGGTGGTGTATGATTTGGATCTTAGAGAATGCCAAGGTAAATCTAAATTATTTTAAGTGAAAGTAAGACGGATTAGCACCACTTTTCCCCTCCAACTTCAGAGACTGTATATGGGAATATGAGAAGACCAGTTTGGCAAACAGCACTGGGAAGGCATTATATTTTCTAGTAAATAACATTCATTGGACTTGGAAAGCTTGTGGGATAGAAGGTGTGGAAGATAAGTAGAGACACTGATCACTTTACCTAAAGTAGAGGAACAACAGAGCTGAGGAGATAAAAAGTACAGGATGTATGCAAAAACTCCCCTTTTGGATCTGTTTCCTAGGATCTCAAATATAAGAATCGAAGTCTTCACACCCAGTACTACTTCTTTTCAAGTGTGACAAATTACTTGTAGAAAACATTAAAATGACTCATGCAGTTATCATCAATAACACATTTACAACTCTGTTTAATTAACTTTACTGGATTATTGTTGTTTTTCCCAATATTTAGGGTATATGTAAGACTGGTGACTAAATTGACTTAGAAGACTTATTGAGAGAAACTCCAGGATAGGCTTGTCTTACTTTTCTAAGAGTAAACAAGTCTGTTTTACAGCTAACTTAGAAAACTAACTTGTTTTCAGTGACCAAGTCTGATGCATAAGTTGTCAACACAAGCTTGTGTGAACCAGATGTGCTTTACAGTCCTTATTCACTGATGGTAAGAGCTAGCATAGCTGCGCTTCTGTTCATAATCACCCTACATGCAGTGTTATCTGTGTCAAATAGCAGGATATTTGCTTAGCCTGTTCTACAAAGCAGTGATTCTGTGAGTCTTGTGTTTGTTTTTTTTTTTTTTAATCCTAAACAGAATCATAGAATCATTAAGGTTGAAATAACCACTAAGATCATCTAGACCAGCCATCAACCCGTGCCTGTGACAGCTCTAGACCATGTCACTCAGTGCAGCATCCATCCTTTTCTTGAACACCTCCAGGGATGGTAATTCCACCACCTTCCTGGGCAGCCTGTTCTAATGCCTGACCACTCTTTCTGTGAAGAAAGTTTTCCTAATATCCAACCTAAACATCTCCTGGAACAACTTATGACAATTACTTCTTGTCTAATTGTATACACAAAAGAAATGGGAAAGCAAAGGAAACATCTTTTATGCATGAGAAAAAAGAAGAATACAGGGCAGAGTCTGCACATGGCAAAAGTTAAGGAAATGTTTACCTGCTTCAGTGGCTCGAAGTCAGAGAATTGACAGGATTAAGATTTTTAAGGAGGAAGAACATGATGTTCTTGTACTTGTAGCATTCTCATCAATGAGCATGGATCACACTTTCTTCTCATGCTAAAGGCTTTTTCCCCAGTTACATACAAACTATGCACACTGTACAAGATCAACAATTAGAAATCATACTATGAATTGATCCATTTGGGATATGTAGACAAATGCAATAAGGTAGTACCGAGACACATCAAGTGACTGAAAATTCTACCACATTCAGAAATGGTAGCAATTTTATTCCATTTTCAGAAAGAAATAATAAGATGCTTAAATTATAGAAAATGAAGTCCAGCACATCTTCACTATGGCATGATTCCCAGACACCAGCTGTATGTACTGTCAAGGACGTATGGTCTTGTTTATTATCACATAATTTGAGAAACGTCAAGAACATCTGAGCAGAATAATAGAATCTTGAATTGCAAACACAGAAATTGATATTTTAAAGAGTTTAGTTCATAAGGAGTTTTCTTTTTGCTATTCCCATGATCTAATATAATACTGAGCAGAACATGCAGGGGGATAATTTACTGGTCCATATCCTGCTTCCACTGAAATTAATGGTATAGAAGTCACTGACATAAGTTGGCCCAAGATGGTGCTCCCTATGGAAAACTACCAGGTTAATGAGAAAGGCAAGCAAGGGAAAAAGTCAAGGAAAACATTTAGTATTCAGTTTTACTAAACATATTTAAATATTCTGTCTGACTTCACACAAAATACTTCACGACATTAAAACTGATGAATACATTTTAGTTGTAGATATAGACAAAACATTTTTTTTCTTCAGATAGCAGTTAACGTGAAGCTTATGGGACTGAAGATAGTTTACAAATTTTACAGAATTTACAGCACTATTGGATTTGCAATTTAAGGGAAGTCAGGAAAAAAAATACCAAAAGGATTTATGGACAGAAAATTTTCTAACATACATTTTCCCATCAAGAGGGTATAGCTTAAAGGACAGCAACAGTGTAATCCACCTGCTTTGTTGCTACCTGATTTAATTATGGCATATGCATTCATGACTGGTGCAGATATCCACTGAACGCTGCAGGCAGTACTCCACGAATGCACATTTCTTTAAAGATTTATTTATTTCTTCTTCTGATTAAAAAAACCCCAAACAACAACAACAACAACAAACCCCCAAACCCAGCAACAACAAGAAACAAGACTGATCAAATATCAAAGTTAATTATTGTGGCTAAGTGTATGTCTGTGCACCACAGTGTTGTGTTCAGCACAAGTGTAAAATAAAACTGATTCTCCACTTTCACCTTGAAAATGCAACTGTGTATTTTACTCTGCATAACTGTAACGTGTGGTTAGATTAAACTAACTGATAGCTGCATGCAAGAATTTCTCTACTGGTCTCTCAAAAATGTAGAAGGTTCAAAAAAAAAATGTATATATAGATATGTATATCTGAAAAGTTGATATACTCCTTCCAAACTTTTGAACTGAGGTTGGTATCTCTGTATTAAAACTGTATGAATAATTACTATGAGAACACAATTGATTTAGGATTAAGTAGCCTCACTCAGAAGTTGAGGTATTGATGGAAGTTCTCATTCACAGAGGAAGCCAAAGTGGATTCTTGTTTGAGAAAATAAAATAAAATAAAATAAAATCACTCTTTTACATCACATACATAACATTGTTTACTGATAAATAAAATGTGTATGACTTCTGTATAGCAGTTATTGAGCATTTAATCCTTTTAGAAATTTAAACGTATGAAATTTAAAGAGGAAAATGATTTGTGGATTTTACAACCATGATGCTGTTGGAAACTAGAGAATTATGATAATATTTTTAGGAATAAAGCATAGAGCAAATTACTTAAATCATATTCCATATCCTTTCCAAAATGCAACTTTTACCCTTTTGTACATACTGTTTCAGTACTGGGTGGTTATAAAATTATAATCTACAATAGGAAAACTCTGGGACAGTTACAGAATGACACCATTTGTTATTATTGTGACAAGCACAAGAGAACTCTTTGATTTATCAATTCTAGAGATAGGATTTCTGTAATGCTGTTTACGTATTTTACATGAAAAAGTGTCACAAGGGGAACTTACGGCAGTGAGTTTGTCAAACCAACAGCCTCAAAGGATTACCACTGCACTGAGTACCTTTCCATGATGGACATTATGGTGATATGATGACACGTAATATGAAGAGTCAGTTTTGGGGTGAAGCCTATGATATTGATTCACAGTTATACAGCAGAATGTTTTTTCTCTTTTTTAAAATCAATTTAAGGAAACTATTTTTCCCTTTAATTAACTAACAAGCAAAGCTGAAAATACCTAAATTAGACAGAGTAAGATGGGCATGTTTGGTCCTTATCAATCCATGCAAAATCAGATTTTTAGAGACATAAAACAACATAGCATGGAATATGTTCTGGTCTCTCTGGCAGGTATTGAGTTAAGTTGACAGCAGTCAGGCTCATGGCAGTAAATGATTATGTGACCTAACTGGAAAAAATGGCAACGTTGGACCCAAAACTTGGTTACTGGTAATAATAGCCAGCTAAAGGAAACTCCTGTGTCACAATACCTACGTTTCCAAAGGCTTTCTAATGGGGTCTTGGATAAAGGCTGAGAACTCAGGGATCTCATTCCTCTACTCCTCTGGAAGAGGCCTTACTCTTGATTCCCAGAGCAGTGCATTCTGTCAGTGCTGCGGCCAGCGTGCTTTTGCAGGCTCCTACATGGATACCCTAGCCAGGCTGTTCGGAGAGACAACAGGTTTCCAGAGGCAGCAGAAACCTGGCTGTCACAGGTAAACAGATTCCTGACAGGGCTTGAATTTGTTTGGTTTTGATTTTTCCCAAAGCCACACCTGAGCAAGTGTAGCAGCATTTTTCACAAGTTCAGTGAATGCTTGATGTTACCAAGGACCTCAAAGAGCTCCATATCAAGGCCTTTACTATATACTACAATATATTCACAATCTGTTCTATTCCATGAATTTCCCAGATGACATAAAAAGAAACAATTAAAACTTCCATTAATTTTGCTCCCCAATCCAGACCTTTTAAACCTGAGGTCAGAGGCCCCTGGGGAAGACCTGTCCATCAAGAACAGCAGTGGCAGCACGGGGCTGGGGACCAGTACTTGCACACAGCAGTCTGAGAAGTGGACAGCCCTGGGTAGGAAAGAAACGCAGTCGGGGTGGCTGGGGAATACACTGATTCATTGCATCCGGCTGTTCTATGTCGACAGCAGCCTCTGCTGCCAAAGTTGCTATGGAGCCCCTGAGGGAAACTAAAACTACCCTTCCCTAGTGTAACCCCCATGGGAGAACAGTACTTGAAGTGCCTCACTTAACCCCTCAAAAGCAAGGAAATGAAAGGCTTCCTGTAAAACAAATTCCAGTGCTACTCACCCTGCTGTGCTTAGCTTGTCTGGAGGTCTCAGAACAGTGGGTGATCTTACATACATTACTTCTGTGCTGCAGGACTGTGTGTCTACAGCCATCACAGCCTGAGTTAAGAACAGCAATACCATTAACAGCCTTGCCTTGCCTTCCCTGTGATGTGTTTCCATTAATGGTAATTTAACACAATTTGTTTATGATTCTCCAAAGATTCAGCATTCAAGTTTGGTCTAAATCAGCATGAAAGAGCAGATGCTTAGAAAAACCACTTGAGACTGCAGAACTGGGCTGGAAAGCTCATTTAAATATGAATTGCTTTCATAATGGGCCGGATTCATCTTTGTCCTACGGTGGGGCATGGGACCATGCAGTTGCTGAACAGGAAATCTAGTCACTGAAAGCTCCATCTTGCAAGAATTTCATAGTTCTCTACCTCTTTGTAACAGCCCTTCACAATGCCTTCTTGGGACATTTGCATATCTTGCCAGGGGTTTTTAACTGGTTTGGATGTAAAGGCTCTGCAGCTAGCTGGGCTCCCAGAAATCTTTGGATCAGCAAACACATTCTCTCTCACATTCTTCATAAGCGATGTGTATATGCAAAGATGATTTCAGATCAACAGTTCTTGCGAGTCTGGCTGAACTAAAGGTCCTCACAACAAAAAATTTCCATGGTGTCATTTTAAGGAACAGGGCTGAATGGTCTGGAAAAGGAGCAAACTCACATTCCTACATATTAAAAATACATTCAGGTAGAGATTTAGAGAATGGAAAAGGACTGGAGAGGTTAATATATTAAATAAACTGCTTCCTTCATCTCTTATGAGTATTTTTGCTTAATTTGTAAATTCTGAAAATTATTATTGGGTGGGTGTCAGTGGCGAAATTGTCATTTTTTAGCCACACAGAACAATCTACCTTTTCAATGCTTGCAAAGTATCAGTCAATCAATAAATCTGTAATTTGTGATTGCTCATATGTGAGGAATAAAGATGGGAAAAAATAGATCTTTTTGAAGTGCTACTTGTTGACTGCAAACAAAACATTCACCCAGACAAGCATCTGCAGGACTTTGAGAATAGAATGGAACAGGGTGCTCAAATTAGAGAAACAGAGGAAAACAAAAGGGGGGGGGGGGGGGGGGGGGGGGGGGGAACAGGACGGGACGGACGATAGCTGTTGAATGGCCCTGCACTCCCTCTCCTCAAAGCTCGTGCATTGCAGACAGCCATAACGTGACCTGCCACTCCTCCTAGAGGAGACCTCAGGGCTGCACTAACCAATGGAGATTCAGTACAACAGCTCCAAAGCTGTGCTGGTGCAAGTGGAGAGCTTCAAGTTGGCTGTGCCCCTCCCACATTTGTTAATTGTTTTCTACATGGTACTTCCTCCCTGACAACATCAGGGAAGGAAGGGCTGTAAGCACTCTGAAGATCCACAGCTCTTTCTATTACAGATGTTTGGAGCTGATCCAGCATCTCCTGCTGATCTGGTGAGCAGGGTCCCAGGGCAGCTGTCAGGGGTGTGGGTGAAGAACGCAACCCACAACATCACAACTTAGGCACGAGGGACCAGGAACTGCCACTCATTCTTAGGGGAAGCAGACCGTGACCTCCTTGCATGTGAAGCACTCAGGTTCCCTGTCTGCCTTCCTCAGGAAAGTGACATGAATTCACTGGCTGAGCACCTGGCCAGATAAACTGTTAAAATAAACAGCTGAAGAAAAGGAGACTGGAGTGGAATAATATCAGAGACAGCAACTAATTACAGGTAAGCAGGACAAAATTAATGATAAGGATGAAGTGCTGGAGTTCTCAGACTGATTTTGGATATGAGGAGCGATGACCAGATGAATTCACTGGAAAACAGGATTATTGACACTTGAATAGGATAAAACAATAATTCTATCTAAATTACCAGTCATATGCATACTGGTTATCCATACTGTGAACTGAAACAACCCAAGGCTCCCATCCAACAGGATGTGAATGAATGAGATGTCGCTACTCAGACCTAAACATTTTGTTCCCAAGCAAGATGTAAGAGCGAGGGAAAACAACTCAGCAAACAGTTTGATTAAGGGGGAAAAAGTATCCCACACAGCACTTTTCCAGATTCCAAAACAAAAGAGGAAGATGTTTATCCAGACTCTGAACACTGCCAGGAAATGCATCACCAAGCTACAGCTTATATTTGCAAAACACTGTCATTATGGTATGGTAAAATAAGATGCGAAAAAGGGGGTAAGTAAGAGACAGCATAGCTTGAGAGAGGCAGAGAAGCATTAAACGCTATATGATAAGCTTTATCAAAGCCCGTACAAGCAAGCAGCAAAAGCCTTGATCAGAAATAACACTCTTCTGTGTCAGGACAAGGATTTATCCATTAGACACACAGGGCTAAAGCCTGGAATGATCCTGGAGTCTTCTGACGCACCGTCTGGCACCAGCAGTGCTGGGTTCCTGCCATGCCAGGCTGGGAATGCCAGAAGCCTGTTGCCAGCCTGCTCTGGAGCCTTACCCACAGCACAAGGGCAGCTTCAAGTGCCCAACAACAGGGACATGGTGAGGCATGGGAGGTCACAGCACAGACAGTATGTGGTGGTGAACATGAAGGAGTATTCCTCCCTAGAGCAGGGGAGACTTGAACTAAAGGACGAGTTCAGGTTCATCTCTACCAAGTTCTGAAGAAAGCTGCTCCAGCTGACCTGATCTGTCATTGTTTCTGGTGGTGCACCCTGAAACAGCAGGATGGTTTCTCTACTTATCTGTGAGTGAGCACAGCAGCACCGCATTCATGTTTTACTTAAGCATGTGAAAAGTCTGCTTCCATAACAGAGCCTGACCTCAAGCTCACTGATGTGTCAAAGGAATGGCTCCCATTAACCTACAGCTTTGCTTTTATAAAAGCAGACTCTTGGAGGAAAAAGTTGCAAAGAGCAGGAGTAAAGAATGAAAACCACATTGCTCTTCCTTCTGTCACCCTACACAGATCTAATTACCAGGACCCAACCTCAACATCCTGTCAGGCACCCTGTGTCAAACCTACTACTCGAGGATTACACAGAATGTAACTGAGATGCATTGTCAGTTTTTTTGGTTTCCCTTCATCAGAAACACTGTATTTAAACAAGGTGAAGAGCAGCTGAATGGGAATATGCTGGATTAGAGCTGCCAAGAGTGCACAGACATCAGTGTTTTCTCTCAGTGCTATCAGCAGAAGGGTTTCTGAAACTTCCCTTTTACTAAATTATGTCATTCCCAATTCAGTTTTCAATTTTACAACTAACTTGGTTGCTTTCACTAAAACTTATCTTTTAACTGAAATGTAAAACAGCACGTGTACAATCAGAGAACAGTTTTTTGAGTGAGCAGAACAGCAGTTCCCTATGGACAGGGATTCATCAGTAGATAACTGTGCCTCTCTTGAACTGAATACGCAGCCCGAGAAAACGTTCAGTTTCAGCAATGAAAATGAAACTGTAATAATAATATCAAACATATAGCCAGACAGTATCTGTATTGTAATTTCTTGCAGACTTCTCACTGAGTTTTCCACAGTGCTGATTCTATACCAGTATCATGAAAGAAGATGTAGCAGAATGTGAGGTTGAAATCTTGATTATATTGTTTAAGGCTTTCTACAGTTTATATAAATAAATGTCATGATTTCTGCTGCATACTCATATCCTCACTGCAGTACTGCAGTACCCACTGTATAAGAACATTCAGGAAAATAGGACTCAAAATTGCTGTTTACTTCCTAACGCACCTGATTCCTGTTATTTCCCACACTCATTTCTGAAAACCCCTCAAGCAGAATTTTTTTTTTTTGAATCAAAATACATAAACTCACTATTACACATTCTGTTATTAGTCTAAATCCAAACTTTTGAATTTCACAACAGAAACTTTTAACTGGACACTTTTAGAGGAAATAATTCCCCAGTAGCTGCAAAGAGATTGTACACAGTCATGCACCAAATCTGAGTTGCATCCAACAGATGTTAAATGTGTCTAAAAAGGCAGTATGACCATAACAGCATTACTTTGCTCATATCTAATTTCCAATGACTCCATGATGAATGGTTTCTATGGCCAGTTACAGGAGGGCCATCACTCAGAGGTCTTGATCTCTGGCTTCTTCAAAAGTACCTCATCTACAAGTGAAACATAAGGCTGGAAGTCAGTATAAACATGAAGTTCCCATGACTCACATGGCCAGACTACCTTCCCAGCCTTGGGTACGTAATCTCTGCTAGTTTACATTCACCACTTCAATAGTACTTTTGGAAGATAAAAGAGAAAGTGAACTCTACCAGTAAAGTTTTGCTAAATCATAAGATAATGTGATTTAAGAGCTTTAGTAGGAAGGCTTTATTTGGTTAATAAGAGCATATCCATATGTAGGAAATCTGGGCTCATTGTTTTTAAATGGAAGTCCTTCTTCATGCTTTTGAATCTACTACTTAAAATTATGATATGCTACAAAATGCAGGTGTCATTCAGCTACAATATCTTAAATACATTTTGTTGTTTGAAAAATAATTCGCTGTAACATATCAGAAACAGTTAAAATTGTTTCTTGCTTTTACAGCTGTATTGACTTCTATTTTGGATTTAAAAAGCAGAGTACAATAAAAGATGTGGCAAAAATGGTCTAAGAAAGAAGTAATAGCTCAAATAGTATGGAAGGCCATGAAATGGTGACTACGAGAGAAGTTATTTTTTTCCATTGTGGAACAGTATTCATTGATTTCTGAAACCACAAGCTAATTATGCTCTGAGTGGACAAAGTACTTTAAGGAGTCTAGTCTGGGCATCAAAGACACTGAGTTCATGATGTACTTCTGTCAAACTCAAGTTACAGTACTCACGACAAGAGTAGCTTGATTAAATTTAATTGCTGGTACTATTCAGGGGGTTACACAGAGTGACCTAATGCTAGTCTAGGAGATGTATGGACTACATTGCTCAACGTAAATACTAAATTCCTGTAATGAAAAGAAAATAAGCCCAGTAGCAGATAAGGGTCTTTTTTTTTTTTCCCCCTCTTTTTTCATTCTTGTCAAAAATTACATGTGAGCTAAGCATCTTCTAAAACGGTTCACCCACTTTGACATCATGGCACTGTTTGTTTTTTTTTTTTGTTTTGTTTTTTAAATATATCATGTCTGTAACTTATCCAATTTAAATGCTCTGGAATTCAGTAGCTTCACTACTGGATAATAGACTAATTCATGAAAGGAAATCATTTTAATCTATTACTGAGGAAAGCCATTAATTACTGGAAAACATCCAGTCTCCAAACCCACAGATATCAAATATGGTCTGGCAAGGAGGAGAGTGACAATTAGACAGAGGAATTCTACCCAATGGGAAAACATGCCAGCATTACTTCAGCTTGACTAATGACTTCAACAATAACCACTGAAGTATTTCCAGCTACTGTCAGTGCTGTAACCATTTAACTCTATGGTGAAAATATCTTAACTACTGGCAGTCATATTCCGACAGACTGACCTCAGCATTTCACGTACAGTAACAAAAGTCACTATAAAAACATACATCTTTCATTTCTTATCTTCTAATGTGAATTGGGGTTAAGTATAATGATGCAAGTAGAATTACAGGTTTTAAAATACTGCAGAATCAGGTCCATTGTACTGCTCAGGCTCTGTGAAAAGGCTGCAGATCTGAGTACTCGCTCATTTTCTTATGCAATAGCTAAATATAAACTTAGTGAAATTTGTTTATTTGAAAAGCATAGCACTTCTTTCTGAAGCAATACTTCTGAAATCAGATGTCTGAAAGAGGAAATTCAGCCTTTACATTTTTTTCCCCGAACCTTACAGCTTCACACTAATGGAATCTGTGGTCTCCCCATGCCAGGTGGTCTTGATAACTCTTTCTGGAGCTTTCTTTCTGATGCATACAATCCAGAAAACCTTAGACCCAACTCAAATGGCACAAATTAATGAACCAAGATCCCTTAATGAGTTTTGCATATGAGAATAATATACAGCATCCTAATTCAATCTCAGAAGACATTTCCCTTGCTGACTACACCAACAGCTCTGTTCTTCAACAGTTATTATGTACTGGTTTGAAACATTCCGTATATTCATGATCAATGTTGTCTACATAAGCTTGCCATTTTCTCCTGAGGTGTTTATTCTCATATATAGATGCTAAAGACTTTCTTAGCTCAAGCATGTGAAACACCTAGTAGGCAAAAACAAGTGTTCTTTCCATTAAAAAAAAAAAGTCTTTAAATTGGACACAAGTAGTACTTATCACAGGGCAGGGAATAACACTGAGATGTAGCAAAAACAATTTAAAACACTTTAAAGTTTTCCTACTATAACACAGCCTGGAATATAAAGTGTTATTATGTGCATTTCAAGCCTGGAAATACTGACAGGTGGGAGCACGAGTGTGTGTTATATGAAGCTGTGTATCTCTCTTGGCCAAAAGATATGTCTGTGCAACACAATGGACAGCTGTGTGGAGCTCAGAAGTAGGTTGTACTACAAGCAGCAATGATGTGTTAGTGCTGCGCTCTATTTAAATGGAGTTTTTTTTTTAGCTTGGATGAAGCATATTGCTGCTCAGCCACACTGCTACTGATGCTTGACCTGGCTTATCCAGTACCATGTTGTGTCATCTCAGCAGACTGTGGGTGAGGAAGTCTCAGTTACAAAACAGTGAGAAAATACTGTTGCCACTGATTCAAGTGAAGGGTATAACCTATATACTAAACAGACAGAAGCTACAGAAAAGGAAGATTGCCATAATATACCAAATAAAATAGTGTAAATCATAGAGTTCTCTACAAACTGCTGTGCTGGGGACATGTCAGAGAGGGGGACACCACAGAAAGCCTCACTATTAGCATAGTGAGCATTACTTAGCTGCAAAACTCACAGTTGGAAATGCTGAATAATTTTTCCCCTGCAAATCACTCTCTAAAAAAAAATAGTTATTAATTTATTAAAATAAAGCTTGTTAAGTAAAATCACCTAAATCAAAGTTCAAACACCAATAAACATCTTCATTGTCAAATATACAAAACTTCCAGCATTACTGAGTAGATCTCTGCAGCATGGCCACTACGCCATGCAAATTGGGCCTTTTCCTAAATGTGCAGAGAAGTGTTGACAACTTTTCTTCTCAGAAATGTTGGCTAAGAAATTGGTTCAGCAAAAAGCAATAGTAAAAATTGTTACTTTATTTTTAATACAGGGAAACTATTACATCATGTATCAAATGTTTTGTTCATTAAGAATGTAATTGCCTTTTGTCCTCTGCCCCTGTCTCTGGATGTGCCTGCACAGGCAGTTCTATAGGATATCCTTAGTTTTTCTCCAAGTTACTGGAAATCCTGGAGTAGTTTGTTGGGAAAAACTTTTTTTTTTTGCACTGGATTTGTTGTGATTTTCATGTTATAGTAAGTATTAAACATTTCTTCTGCTTATTCAGTCAAGTGGAGTAGGTTTACATGCCAAAAGTAAATACGTACTGTGGACAGAAAAAAAGTGTAGTGTTTAACTTATTTATTTTCACATGGTCACACAGAATCACAGAATGGCCTGGGTTGGAAGGGACCTCAAGGATCATGAATCCCAAACCCCCTGCCACAGGCAGGGCCACCAGCCTTCCCATCTAATACTAGACCAGGCTGCCCAGGGCCCCATCCAACCTGCCCCTCCAGGGACAGGGCATCCACAATCTGGTCAAGTTGGTAATTATCAACATACTGGATTACAGTTTAAATTCATACTGCAGCTGCCTTGGCTCCAAATCAGGCACTGTAAAGTCAGCCTCCAGGACCTCTCCTAAAGGCCCACTGAAAGATACAGGATAAGGGACAGCTGGAGCTAGGGAAAAGGGCACATCAGTGATAAGACAGCAGAACAGCATCACAAAAAGGGTAATGTCATGCTTTGGAAAATCTATTTTACAGGCTATTGTTCAGAGACGGGCATCATCAGACCTCACATTCACCTAGGAATTTGAATAAAGGAAAGAGCACACCTGTCCTCTTGACTGGAGACATCTGTATTACCTATGATAGAAGGAAGGAGCAGTATCAGTCTGTGAGATAAGGCCCAAGGAAGAAGGAAAAAATTGTTTTCAACTCTGGTCCACTTTTAGGCCAAACTGCAAGATAATGATGGTTTTCTTGAGGAGCACTGACTTTCATTAGAACTTCATTCAGTGCCTGTTTCAGCCAAAGGCTGCACTGTTATTTTTTTGTTTAAACATACCCTATTCTGACACGCCACTGAAGTCTTTAAAGTCTTCTCATCTTTATTGCAGAAAGTTCTTTGATCTGAATGCCAGAAGAGGTCAACACAAGAACATCAAAATTAGAGCTGTTTATATCCAACACACAATACAAATAAGTGAATGTGGCAAGGACATCCCTAACAGATTAAATGAGGCCATGTTTTCCTAGGTCTGAGTTCTGCTTAAAATGTTTTTGTTTTTGCCAACCATTGTGCAAGCAGTGCCATCATGAAATCCAGTGAAATTCGCTTATTGAAGCGTTTTCCCCCTGAAAATGTTTCATCAATCATAGCCCAGAAGGGCTCTGTCATAGGATAATTGCAACTTGGCGTGCCAACAAAGAACATCAGAATGTCCTAAGCTTCCTTATCTATACAATGGGCAAGAATGACAGCCATTTTATTAGCTGAGATATTGTTACCCCCATCAGATAAAATACTGTGTTTTGTTGCTTTGATGTTTTCTGTCACCATAGCAGAGCTGTCTGTTTCTACTGTGTGTAGAAAAAGCTGCAGTGGCAGCTTGTGTTCCTTCACAGTAACAATGCCTACAAACATCTAGCAGATACAGTAGTGTACTAATTGCACTTTCTCAGTAGGAGATGAGAGAGGCAAAGAGACTTTCTGCTGCAGTTATTTCTAGTCAAGATGTAATTGTGGAGTCATCTCTCTTGTCTATATTTGCTTGCTTGAGGATAAAAAGATCAGAAAGTGAATTTCCTGAGCAGATAGCCAATTGAGAAGCCACCCCAAAATGATTTCAGCTATCCCAGTCTTCCAGCCTTCACACACACTATAATCAATTAAATATTCTGTGGATTAATAAAAGTAACTATTTAGAGTTATTGATTATATTTAACACTTCTCCACGGTAACAGAAACTACTACGGCACTCAGAAATATGTAACTTACTTCCACATGCTTGGTTAGATCACACAAACCTTGAAGGCAAACAAAAAACCTGTCGTGCAGAGCAATCTGCAGACTCATTTAGTGTTCTAAATCCTTTCTGACAGGGTAGATTTTTCCCGAATTCCAAACCAGCAAGTCTGTTAGCCAAACTCTGAAGGTGGATAAGTCTGCTTGTCGACACCAAACTTATCTCACTGTTCTATCATTTGGACAATAATTATATTGAGTGCTGTAGACACAATTTAATAATTCAACATTTGCCAGCTGCTACTGAATGCCTCCCGTCTATACTAAGCATGAGGAAGAGCTATGGCCTCTGCAATGGATTGCATGGCAGATATCATCCATACTTTTTTTCTTAGCAGTGCTCTAGCACACCAATTTCTACTTAGAGCTGATATAGGGGTGATATTGGGAACAGCACAATTAAGGGCCAACTGCCCAGCAGGAAATCTCATCTTTGGTGGCTAGCCCAATAACAAAGGGCAAAATAGGCAAACCTGAATGTGCTGGAAAGTACAAGCTCCTCTGATTGTTGATGTTTGTAATTCCATATGCATCATTTACCTCTGGAAAACCACAAGGCATCTTGGTAGGTGCATAATGATCACACCCACCTGCCCCATACACCACTAATGCACAGGTTAAGGAAAAAGAGGTAACTTTTGCCATATTTTTTTCCAGCTCATTGTTCGTTCTCCTCCTTCCTTTACAGAAGTGTTGCCTTTCCTGGCTTCCCACCTCCTTCCACACTCCTGAAGCAACATCCACAAGCAGACCTTGTGAGCTAGCTGCACCATGGCAGAGATGACCTTAGTAGATCTGCAAGTTTCATGTTCAGTTATTACCTTCACTACAGATCGGAAACCTGAGCAATCACTTAACCTACCTTTGTCTCAGTTCCTCATCTACAAAATCCTTTCTTGTCCATTTTGACTTAAGCAAAACAAATCCAAAATCCTAAAGGTCATGGGGGCTTCTGTAGCAATACAAACTCATTTAGCACCTTGATCTTGTTTGGGTAGAGTGTAAATCGAATAATGAATCCTAAGAAATAAAGCAAACTGAAACTTCCTTTCATGCACTGGTCTCCGGATTGTTTTCCCTTTGAAAGGAGGATTGCATAACAATACATTGCATAGATGGGAAGGCAGAGGTAGAAAGAATTCAGGTGACTGGGAAATTTAACCTTGAAAATTCTTTTAAGACCCTGGAGAAATTACACACTGCATGCACTCACTTCTAAGCCCCACATTGCTGTCCTCATTGCTCAGTACTGAGAGATGGTCTGGGGCAACCATGGCACAGTCAACAGATGTTACTTTGTAGTAATGGAGTAACACACCTCTCAAAAAGACCAAAGTCTTCCTTAAAATAAAATAAAAAATAATCCCTGTCTAGCATAGGATTGACGACAGAAACTGTGACCAATAGAAGGCTATGGTAGTCTATTTTGAGCAGAGCTGTTGCCTTCAAGCATAAATGGGCATCTCAAGGCTGAAGTGTTCAGTGCTTTGTTAATTTCATCAGAACATGACACAGACATCTCTGCAATAACTGTTGTATTTTTGTCCTTAAAGCTTTAACACCTGAAGTCACATTAACTACATTAATACTCAAACGTTATAAAAGATAGGGAAAAAAATAAGCAAAACATATAAGAACCACAAAGCTCCTAGCAACAGAGAAAGCCTATTTTCTTCTTTAAGAAAAAAAAAATTTTTTTTTGTTTGTTTCCAGTTTCCTGATCTACAGGTTACACGCACACATGAAAACCAATCCACGAAGCAAAGACAACCCAGGACAACAAAGTCTCTGCAAATCCAGAAATACCACCATTTGTTACATCTGGTTCTCCAGTTTGCTTACGCATCCTGGATACATCACGTATCAGATTTCTTGAAAGTTAATAAAATGTTAAGGGTTACATAGCTGTACCACCTCATTTCATTAATACAATTTTAAATCATCCTCATAGGAATATCACATAATAAACTAACGAAGAATGGAGACTGGCAGATACTAACTGGGAAAGCTGAGGACACAGAACAACTCATTTCATTATCTACATCTGTTCTCTTAAGCTACTGCTGCTACGACACCTTATAACAACTTATAGCTTTTATACCTGACGGACTAAGCTCACTTCTACCTACCTGCTTCACAGGAGAAAATAACTATATACATGTCCACCTTGCTGGTGATGAACACAGAAATACTTACCTTTGCCTAAATTAAAAAAAAAAAAAAAAAAGTCTGTTTTTCATTCTGCCTATATCTCAAAGCAGGCTGTCAGTAGAAAACTCAGTCCTGTTTCTGCTTCCTTTCCTTTTAATAGCTAGTTCAAGAAAGATGCAGTAAATTGGCATCTAGAGTATTGGGGCCCAGGCAGCTACTCAGCTGCAATTGAAATCTGGTGTGAGTCAGGTGTGACGAGTTTGGGGGGGGGGAAGCAGAAACTTTCACAGACAAATTGCAACTGCCAGAATCATAGCATGGTGATGAAAGGGGCTTCTTAATGAACAGAGTATGCCTTGGTCATTTATAAAGGATTATTGAATTATCTAACAATTAAACCTTTAGGTAATGAAATATGTTTTAAAAGGAGGAGGGGAAAAACCAGCAACAAGGGCTCTGCTTTGGCAGATGTAAAACTGACACATCTGCCTCCCTCGATACTAGCAAATTGGCTCTTTCAATATGTTTCATTTGTTCTCTTGCCAATTGCTGATCTCTTGTCAATTTACTTTCAAACTTGGAAGAAAATTAAATGGTTTGATGACATATTGGTTTCTGTATTTTATCTTTGAAATGCAAAATATATATTGCAATAATCCTAGAAATGTTTCACATCTTTGAAATCTTTACAATTGTAAAATGTTGGGCGTGATCCTCATCTGGGATATAAGGGCATAACTCCATCTAGCTAAATTAGATAGTTTATCACAGCTGGTGATCTTTTCCATAGTTTCGCTGCATATTAACATAAAACATGTTGTATACCTATTTAGAAATATACAGTGTGAAAGGGAGTTGACTCTCTGTATGCTTTAAGCATGCTTGAAAATACCTATACTAGATAATTGCTTAAAAATGCTTCCTAATAGCCTTAAATACTCAAAATGAAATGATGGAACTGTCATCACAGCAAATCCCATGAGGAAAGAAAAATGATAGCAGTATTAAATGCAACAGCCACCTGCTCTGTAAATGTTATTAAAATGATAGAAACAGTATGTTGGCTACTCCATAGTATGAAGGCTAAAACCCACAGCAGGTCCAATATTCCATGCTACAAGTTGTAATTTATATACCTGTAATTTTTCCTATACTGTAATTTATACAATGTTTATCAAAATGCAGGCTGGAAAAAACTGGCTACTGATGAGGATACTCATTTAGTGCCTTGCTTTGTGACCACATCCTTAGTCCCAGTTCAACAAACAGATTTTGGCACCAAAATTAGGACTTTGGCAAAAGCCTTTATTTTTTCCCAGTGCTTAGGACAGCCTTGTCTCTGCCAGAGATAATCTGAGACAGGGTCTTATAGACATAGTACGTCTAACGTGGTGATGGGAAGCTGCTCTGTACTCAACACAGCTGCAATTATTTTATTAAAAGACAAGAAAAAAAGGAGGAAGAGAAGGAGGTAGTAGCAATATCCTTTCACAAACATTTTTAGTGTGCTTGAGTTTAAGGCAGTCCTAAACTAACCTGCTGTCCTCTGGTCCTGAAAAACACCCCAATTGCCTGCCTCCATGCAGAAATGCAACCCATCCCTCCTGCTGAAACTGCTCCACCGGGCAACAGGCAATTGAATCACCCTGAGCTCATGAGCACATTCCTTCAACTGGGCAGGAAGCATCTTTGTGTGGGAGTCTTGATTTCAGGTTCCTGCCCTCAGGATGCCTAAAGTATTTTATCCAAGAATTGTTTAAAGTAAAATAATCTGTCATAGAAATGAATGGAATGAGGCTCATTTGCAGAGTCATTGCCACTATGGATGGCCAATATAGATGAAAGTGCTTATGGTTAGGCATTCTTGACTGAAAACAATGGCTTCCCTCTCTTTATGCTAAGTTTACCCATCTGTAAAGCAGACACATTACAGTTTACCTAACTCAGAGAAATGGGATAATATAACTTTGGCAAAAGAAAGGCTCCATCACATTGCTTTACCAAACATAAAAAGGTAATATGAATATATGATTTTAAATCAACATGAAGATAGTGTTGACTGAGACATTTCTGATATTGCTTTGGCTGGATAATATAATTCATTTTCTAGCAGGTCTCTTGCCATGCTTGATATTCCACAGAGCCAGCCTGTGTTACAAGATGTACATAGCTAATCTGCTGAGAAAAGAAATCATAAACAACACTTTATAATACATTATTTTATTCATGAGTGCATTATTCCAATTGGAGCAATCTTGAAGGATGGGTTGGATTCTGGGATCATATAGCCATGCTGATGTAGCCCAAGTTAGCCCTCTATAAACATTCTTTAATTCCAGAGCAGGAAGATGGTGCAAAAACATTAAGGCTGTCATATCTGGTTTGAAACTTCCTAATCATGTGTTTTTGTGTTGTCTCTTTTTTGTTTTCTTTTGTTTTTGGAAAGCTGTACAAAGAGAAATTATTACCCATACTTTCCTAGGTAAGCATTCTGAAAGAATATTAACCGCCTTGGCACTTAGTTTCCAGGCTGGAAGTGACTGCATCTGCCACTCTGCTTGCCCCCCAGCACAGGAAGTTTGGCATTCTGGAGCTCTCAGAGCATATGGCATTCAGCACTGCAAGAAACAGGAATTTCCTGAGTGAGTTTATGTTGTTTGCTTCTAGGAGTTGGACTGAAAATTTTGTTATATGTACAAAAAGTCCACATGCATCTTATAGATCAGCCATCACATATTTTTAGTAGCATTGTTTTCTTGGGATAATCTTTAGTCATATATAAAACGAAGCCTCTTATCTCTATGATGAATGAATTTTAAAGTCCAAGAAGAAATGTAGGTAAGTGACAGAAAGACAGGGAAGGGTTGAAGAACAGTAATAAGAGCTGGCAGAATGGAAAACTTTTTTTTTTTTTTAAAGCGGCTTCTCGGGTATCATCTCCACATATAATTTCTCTGTACTAATCCACACTAGTGCAGTACATACACATTTTTATTAAAACTTCATTAGACACCATCTCTACCAATTTTTTTTTTTTTTTTTTTTTTTTTTTTTTTTTACGTGGCAGGATCCCAAGACCATGCAGTCATTGACCAGAAGATCTTACTAGATCTAATGCTGAGAGCTGTCTCCCATGACAGTCCTGGATACTAAGCCACTGTTAAATGTCTGTCTTGTCAGAGATTTATTCTGTATGTGCTTGAAACTGAACCATGTCACATATTTGGCAGGAAATGTAATCCTTCCACAAAGAGGATTTGATCCTTGGTGTGATCCTGCTGTTCCCAGGAAAGAACAGCTCTCAGTAAAGGCAGTGCAAAGTCTGTCCATGTATTTCAAGCCCCAAATATGTGGTTATGAGGGCAAAAGCTCCTGTCCCCAGTATTCCACATGGTCTTGATGGCATGAGAAGAGATGGACTGCAGATACAAACTGCACAGTACACATCCAAAATGCCTTCATCGATTCATGGAATCATATAATTCTTTAAGTTGGAAGGGACCCTTAAAGGTCATCTAATCCAAAATGCATATGGAAGAACTGGGTTGTTTTTTAATTGTTTTCCAAAGCTCCAAGAGGTACAGAAACAGCATCATAAGGATTACAGGAAAAGCATGTTCCTTGATTTGACAAGCAACAGGCAAAATCAGAGCCACAATGACAGAATAGGGATCCTTTGCTAGAGAATCACTCCCATCACCCCAGCTCCCAATTTTGAGAATGTCTCTCACATTCCCTACTCCTTCCATCTCTTCAAATCTTCATGGCAATCCCCTCCTCCCTTGATTATAGCTGCTTCCATCCTTAGGACACCCTTCCTGGCAATACCTGTCATGTGTGACTCCTCATTGCTGAAGGACATACTTCTGAGATATGTTGCCTCTTTTGCCTTAAAATCCTAGTTGTGAATCTCAGCTGTTTCTGAAAGGCTTTAAAGAAAAGAGGAAAGGGAGGGAGAGTGAACCTGCAGATATCTTCTGGTATGATTGCCATCAATCTCCTCTAACATAATGGAATAAATATTATGAGTCTAAAAATCATCTGGAAGAACAGGGGAGCCATGACCAATAAATAGTTTATATTTTCAAAGAACAGATCATGCCAGACAAATATAATTGCTCTTTCACTGTTTTCTGGGTTAACGTACAGAGGGAACAGAGTGGCTGAAATATTTCTGGGCTGTAATATTTGACACAGTGGCTCACAAAATCTTATTAGAAAAATAATTTATAATGTCTTGGATAAAGGCACTGTCATGTGGATTGAAAACTGGCTGAAAGATTGTAAACAAAGGATAATGAGTCATGACAAACAGCACTGCACTGAGCTGTGAAGAGGTATCCAGTTGGGTTGCCACAGGAATTGGTATTAAGCCCAGTTTTATTTTACATGTTTATTAATGCTCTGGAAAAAGAGATGAACAGTCTGAGAATTAAATTCACAGATGATACTAAACTACTAGATTTTGTTGACATGACTCAGGACAGAGATGTTATAAAGAAAGAAGCCAGAGAGGACAGGAATGAGAAGAGTCAGTGACCAGATTTACCTATAGAAATATGTGAGGGAGGGTTTTTGTCCCAGCTGATAATAATCAGTGCCCACAGACAAACCAGACAGAATCTGGTATATATCAGGTCTATCAACAGCTAGAGAAGAGAAGCAACAACAAAACCAGCTAGGAGATGTTTACCGATTATAACATTTTCCCAAAACAAGTCAGAAAAGACTTCGCTCTCATTTTCAAGCCTCAGTAAGTTTCAACATTTGGAAGTTCTTTAGATTTTGTCTGGTTGAGTGCTACAGAGCAACAGATAGCAATGTGCACATAACACAAAGTCATCTGTTTTTACATCAGTATATTATGTTGCTTTACCAAGGAGAAATCAGTAGTAAAAGTCTTGCCATTTTTTGTATACCTTGTTTACTTACACTATTAACATGAAGTGAATAGAACTAGTAAAACTGTAACAGAGGTAATAAGCTTTTTAAGGGTTTTCACTTTCCACAAGCAACTCTTATCCCTCAGTTTGAGTCTGCTTGGAGTCATTAAAGCAAAAATAAATTCTTTAGCTACTCACTACTCACCTTACTAAATAGATTCCATGTTACAGAATTGAAAAAGAAGATTTTTTCTTCAAACACTACGCTCTATGTGCTACGGGAAAACTCATGAAAGTAGTTCATTGTTTTAAGCTATTTTACTGAAACTATGTGCAGAATACTTAATTTATTTCCTTCTTTTGCATTTATAGAACTCATTCGTGTGAAGAAATGGATATGGATCTAAGTTCTGTGAATTAAGGCTTTGGACATGTTAAATAGACTAAAGGAATACCTTTTAAACATACATAGACAATATGGTCTTTATACACGTATGTTCTTATAAAGAATCTCTCACTAGAGCCTTATAGCCAAGGGAGTGGAAAAATCTAAATAGAAAATGTCTAACCAGGCTTTTCTGTTAAAACAAAATTTTTCCTCCTAAGATAACATATATTACTCAAAATTAAACCAAATTAAATAGAGAAGATCTCACATAAAAATGCTTCTGAATACTTGCAATATTTCTGAATACTTCCGAATACTGAATACTACCTTAAAATGTTAAGACCTGGCTTCCTACCATTTTACATCTTGAAATTACTGACTTTGGTGGCTAGGGAAATGCAAGCTTAAGGTCACATTTTCTCTTGACTCAATCCAAAGTAAAATAGCTCTTTCACAGGGCTTCTTCACTGTGAATTAACAGTGTAACTTTTCAAAATGGGATATTTACAGAAAACTTTCAACTTAACATTTTTTGTTTGTCTGATTTGGTGAAAGTCAACTAAGTTCAAATGGTACTGAGGAGGATCTCACATCAGTGTGACTCCCACAGACAACCTTTCAATCTTAGCTAAAATAAAGCCACTCATTAAGAATTTTGTTGTTCTCCACCTTCATCCCTGGCTGGTAAAGACTGATATGGTAAACTGGAGAAAGAACAACCCAATGTTTGTGATTCACACAGAGATGCCTTCAGGTTGCTTGAAGCTATGATGTAGGACAACTTCAGCCAGAGTGTCAAAACCAAAGCCAGATCCAAGTATGAATACTGAATGTTTGAAGATCTGATTTCAGGCACTTAGCATGGCATAGGGTAGAATCTGTCAATGGCTGCTGTGAAAGATGAAACGACTCAGCCTTCTGAAACAATCTATCACTGCCGGTGGCCACTATGCTTTTGTAAAGGTATTTCCAAGGAGTCTACTAAAGGAGAAAGGTTAAAAATATCCAGAAGGATTTTAGTTGTAGCATTATCCAAGTAAATATAAATTTTGGTTTTGTACAATGCTGTCATTTGCATGACATAAAACAGTTCTGTGTGGATGCATTACTGTTGAAGGGAATGTTGCAACTCATAAAATTTTTAGGACTGGCAAGGGAAAAACCTCTGAGCCTGAGTCTTATTTAATGAAAAGTGGTGTAGTTACTTTAAATTTAGAGAATGGCTATGAAAGATACTAAATTCTACTACATTCTCCAATTATAAGTTTCTATTTTGTCTCAAGATTTCAACTTTTTTTTTTTTTCTGTGAATATTTGCAGTCTTTTCCTTCCACCAAAATTTGTACAGAAGATAAACCCAAATTTGCCTAGAAAAGTTATGTTGTGCTCGACTCTAGCGGTGTTCTGGCAGCGTCTTATATCTGCACAGCACTGTGATTATCTCAGAAATTCACAATACTTTAATTCTGTACAATACAATTTTCCAAAGAGACAATATCCTCAGTCTGAATGTTAAGTGTCCGGCTCTGGCTGAATTCTCCACATTTTCTGTCTGTGAACACGTAGTACATGGCCCTTGATTACTACTTTTAAATTGATCTGTGTCTGCTATGAAAATATATTGCTTCATAAAAGTCTTTCAGAGTATCAGCTTCCAAATTAATGATTTTTCACTAAAGCTCTGACTTTGAGAGCTTACAGTACAGCATCATGCAGTCCAGCTACTCAAATCAAATTGAAATCTATCCATCTGCAATTTAGATCCAAATTCTTTCAGTGCTGTTGGCACATCTCTAGGTAAAGAGCAGCTGTTGTCCTGTTAAAGTGACTGTAAATAATTCTAACTTCAAGCTCAGAGAGTGAAACTCACCCTGCTTCACTGGGGACCACTTAATCTCTGGGATGTTCCTGGGTTCAGTCTTCAACTGGTGGGAACTGACTAACTCTGCTGTCATCGACTAAGCTGTGCTGCTGTACGCCAGGAGAGGACCTGGCCCTGGGAGAGTCAGTGCACAGAACTGCCTACAGCACTGGGGCTGTGTGCCAGCTCAGCACAGCAACATGCTATTTACAGAGCGATGTGTGGTCAATGCACTGAGCCAGCAACCCTGACTGGTGCTAATGGCACACAACATTTGCATTTAGATCTTTCCAGTGAGAAGGTAAAAAAGGTGTTTCTTTCTTTTGCCACAACCATCTCCTTTTTTTTTATCCCCAATGAGCTATTACAGTGCTTTCTTTGGGGGGGGGGGGGGGGGTCTGTAGTCCAAACAGCACAACACCAGAGGATGATGTGTTTACAGTAAGGATTCAATAAAGTGTCTAAAGGAAGAATTTTCCAATGAAAAGAGATAGGCCCTAACCATGAAGGAAGGTACTTGCTGTTGAAGCAACTATATCAGAATAGCAGATGAATCATGATGTGATAGCAGTATTTGAAAGGATGTTTTGAATGGAGCTGTCAGCAAGTATTTTAATAGCCAGTCTTCAATTTCTGCTTTATGGGTTTTTTAATCACAAAAAAAAAAAAAAAAAAAAGAAAAATAAGTAATAAGGAGGGATTTAGGAATTGTTTAGTGTTTGGCTGTTCAGAGAAAGAAAAAGAGCCCTCCACTTGCATTGCAGCTAATGAAAATTGCCATTATGGCTTTTTTCCTCCATTTGCTGATGTTAAGCAGTGTAATAATGCAAATTCCTTATGATTTTCTAAATCTCCTCAATAAGGAGGATATTATCTACTTATTTAATTACCGAATCTCCAATGGCAAGGAGCTACTACCACCAGCAGCTCCAGCTCATTCACATAGTTCCCCTCCCTAATTAAAGGATCTTTGCAGTTAAAAATAATGTAAGCCAATCAAAAGCTCCAGCTGCCAACAGATGATAGGAAAAAAAAAGGCACTTCATGGGCAGATTTTCAATTACTCAGCACCCACTACTGAGATTATTCTTTGGAAACAATTCAGTCTTCCTTTAGGCACCTAAGACAGAGCCAGACAGCTCAAAAACTCTCGACAAACATTTCCCTGGAAAAATCCACCCCACCTGAGGTTTTTTGTCCTACAGCTACTGTAGCTCACAGAAGTCAACTGCAGGAAAGTCATCAGCATCACCTCTTTTGCAGAAAAGTACAACAAAATCTGTTACTGTGCTCATCTTTGCTCCTGCCATTGCTTGCTGCAATGAGAATAGAGGCAGCAGGCATATCAAGACACTATTTTTACCACACTGCCAGCAGAAGTAATAACACCCTGCACTTGAATTTTTGTTGCAGCACTCAAAACCATACACCCATATTGAAGCATAGACCCATCACTAGTTTGGATATCAAGCTCCAGTGTGAATGCTGCTGTCTGCGTAGTGTTCTTGGGGGCAATGTACCATCATCAGGCTTTAAATTTTCCAAATGTAGATCAATCTAAGGCCAAAACTCCAGTAATAATTCAAGAGTACTTTACAGCTAATAAAACCTCTAAAAAACCTTTCTCTGGAACAGAGGACACAGTCCAGAGGCCTTTTAGCACCTCCCTCCCCTCCAAAAAGAAACATTTAGCAGTATTAGCATACTACCTGTTTATTCAAGAGGAGGTACGAAAAGTTTGGTTAACGGTTTTTCTCTTTACAGTCCACAGCTGTGTAAATATTGTTTCAGCTTCCTCTTTGACATCTGTCTAATTCTCAGGTCTCATATGCAAAATGATACAAACTAAGCCCAACACTTGCATAGCCCACTGCTGTGTCCCAGTATACATAGGGCAGAATATCTATCTAGCCTCTTCTGTGAGAATGGTGGTATTGTGCGATGCAAGCCTAAAGTGACCTCACCTTATAAAGACAGCTTTGCTCAGAAGAATTTTAACTACAGAGCTGAGTATGGTGAAAGCTTGGTGGAACCAACATGCCACAATAGGGTACATTGTAAGGTATATCACAACCTTAAAAAAGCAACCAAATCATAGTTCAGCATAATTTACAACCGCTATCCAGTGTCATTTTTATTTTGATTAGCCCACCTGAAAAGCTATATTAGGTTTTAGAAACTTCTCTCTAGCTATGCTTTCAAGTCAATACACTTTTGAAGGCTATTTTCCTTTCCTATTTTCTCTGCGGTTGTTACGGAGATGAAGTTCTTTCTGTATGCATCAGATATCCTTACACAATGGGACAGGAATATTGACATTTTTACATTGCACAGTGGGTCATATTTATGAATTGATGCATGCTTCATCACAGCTCTGAATAATGAAACATTTTGGATAGGTACAAAGGGCCTGAACTGTTCACCTGCGTACCTCCAGCTTCCACTGATCTCCCTTCTGAACTTCTTGCAAGCTGATTTTGAAAAGGCAGAACTTCCTCAGGATCAGTGCTACCCACCAAAATGATTTATTCAAGACAAAAAGTAAGGCAAAGCCTCCACTGTAACAGGACTTTCCACATATTCCTTTCCCATTGCCACAAAGAACTAACGCAAAGTTTGAGCAGCTCAGAACTCCTGTTTAGGCCTGCAGAGCTTAACTGAACTTCTTTCAGTTCACGTCAATCTACCTGAACTGTACTAGGGAATTTCTCTGGCAGTTGTTCACAGCCTCTGAAGTTACAGATATCTGTGATGAAATTCATCACACAACATGGCTATAGCTGCAGCACTAACTCCTGACACAAGCTGTGACCCAGGGCTACACTGAACTTCGGGAGTAACCCAAAAACATTATTACATTAGGAGACCAGTGAGGATCACCGTATAATAACCTCCAGAGCCCATGGACTCTCTGCTAGCCTTGGATCAAATAGAAGATGAGGCAACGGTTATGACCTCCAGCTCCTCTGCACACATAGGGCAGAAGGGAAGCAGCAGGCTCCCAGTGGGTGGTGAACTCACCTTTTCTCTTGGTCTTCCTTCAGTAACTCCCCGGGAATGAAAACTGCAGTACTTCAACCTGATTTCATATTCTTTAAAATTGAGATTCAGATGTTTTGCCACAAATAAATATTAAATACATAAACATGCAAGTCACCGTCTATGCTTATGTTCTCCCTCAATGTAACTTATGTAGATTGCTGCCTATGTGCATAGCTTTCATTACAAATAAAACATAAAAGCCAATACGTATCCTGAAGAGCTATTTTTCTTTATTGCAGCACCATTACATGAAGCCTGCTAACATAAACAAAGATTGGACTCAGCTATTTCTGAACAAATAACCATTTATTGTCAAGGCTTTTCAGGAGCTTTCATTTTCCTTTTTGAAAAACATGATCCTGTGCCAACCTAACAAATGTGTAACATTAAGTAATAAGCAAAATAATGGGACACCCTGCCACACTGCTTTATAGACAACTCTACTGTTACAGTAGTACAAATCTAAGCTCAGGCAGAAACTCCACTAAATAAAGCAGAGCTATTAATACTACAAAAAGGCCTTTCAAAGTAGAGGATACCTAGGACTACCAGTCCAATGACAGAGCAGTCCATGGGCTGCTCTCTCCTCTCCACCACTGGACTCAGTGTGGAGAAGGGCATGATCAGAGGGTCTGCTCCCTTAATTACCTGCTTGCAGAAGGCACAGGACAGAGCACTTGCAGGCTTAGCGAGCAGCCCTGGGGAGAAGCCATGCAGATCTGCCTGCTGTGCTGCACTCTGCCCTTCTCTGGGTGAAGCTCTGTCCCCTCACTAAATGGCAATGCCACCAGAAGTCTCCGTTTTGAAGTTATCATGAATCTTTTAAACCTTGCCTGAAGTAATCACACAACAACCTATCCATTAGACAATGAACAGAGATTATTCAGCTTCCTCGTAGAACAGCTAAACAGCAGCTTCCTTCCTGCCAGTGATTATGGTTGTGATTAACTGCACAGTTCAAGGTGAAAGAAGAATACGGTTCCAGGCATATATGGCTTCCTTTAACCTTAGCAAAACACAGTGCCAGATATTTCAATTAGTGTGTACCAAGGTCAAAAAATCAATTTCTTATCACCCAAAAACACACATACTGTAAATTTCATTTTCAAGCCATAATCTCTAAATTAAATCTGTGTACCTAAAAAATATACACTGCAAAACTGCAGTCCTTCAGCCCCCTCCACTTCTTGCAGCCAGGCAGCATTTTTACAAACATCACCTGCCTTTGTGCTCCATATTTAGAACACAATGTTTGGTTAGATTCTAATCTTCTTGGAGAATGTCGTTATCTCTTTCTTTGGCAAATAGAGGCCCAAAGTGTCAATTACCTTCTTAAAATCTTTTATATATACTGGATTGAGTTGGGTTTGATATTCTGTCTGCCAGCAGCTCAGTTGGCAATTTTTTCACAGTCATATACAGAAAAATTGTGCACAAGCATAACATCCTATATAAATTACACATTTCAAATGAGGTTACAGACAACTTCACCACTCTTGCCCAGTTTACACTGGAAGAGGGGGGAAAAACAATAATCCTATAGAGAACACTTTTCTAGTATTAAACTATGATTTATTGAATGGAGACAAATGAGTATGTTATATTAGTGGGATATTGTATGGAAATCAACATAGTTACAAAGAGGTAACATCATCCTCTCTTAGATATGTAATTCCTTTTGATACTGTGTTAGGCGACTCATGCTAACTTCACAGCCCCAAAGGCAGATGCACAATCTGATAGCTGTAGTGGGCTCTACTGCTTGCTTCTTATTCACATACATTTACAGAAATAGATCTCCATGTGTACATTTGTATATGAGTATACACAAGTTCTGGAAATATCTTCTGTCTCTTTACCTTTATACCAGGAAATTCGAAGAATGCATTGTTACTGCTGGACCTTTTGGGACTACTTTAGATGTGAGAGAAACAGGAAGTCAATCATGTCTCTGGTAGGCACATAGCAAGCACACTTTGAGACAATAAGTTTAAAGCTGTTTAAATGAATTTTCTTATATTCTCTAAGCATGTAACATATCAGTTGATGCCTAGGGCCATAAAACAGGATGAAAAGAGTATTCTCTCAATAAAGGAAGTTAGTGTTACTTGGCAAGGGTTAAAACACATTTTGAATTAAACAAATAAGAAACTGCCTGTGTGCAGCTAATCAACTTGAAAGTTTGGGTACATTTTTGAGAGAGATAACTAACTCTTTCTACCACATAATCTACCCATATTTTAAAACCTCTTTGGATGCAAATGGGTCTAATTTAAAAGAGAGACTGTATATGATTAAAGATGTAACAAGAAGAAGTTCAGTTTCTTCCTAGCCCCTTCAAAAAATCCATTATTGTATTTTCATCATGCTTACAGTACCATTTCAAGAAAATGTAAACAAAAACCATGGAAAAAAGATTGAAGTTTTTTTTTCTACTTTGTGTATGTGTGTGTGTGTATGTGAAAATCTGTGAATGCTATGATTCTATCTATCATGGACTTAGTCCAAGGCTTATTAAAGTCAGGGTCAGTCTCTTATAAATGATTATATTGGGCTCTATAGACGTGTATAGTTTGCTCACAGGCAAGATATATTTTCTGACAGTAGAAAGGTAGGGTGAGAAAATGGGAGGTATTTTTTTATGCATATGATCTAGCTGGATTTGTTGCTTTGAACGCATAAAATGTTTTCAAGACCAATTTTAATGGACAGCCATTTATGGAGGTGAGACAACTGGAGTAGGACAGCCTCTTCTGTCCCTTAATCAGCAAGATCATTTTATTACTTCCAGTATCTTACGCTGCTTTCCATCTGACTGATGGTATCATGCATAGCCTCTGTCTTTTCAAACTCCTGATCTACTCTTAAAAGCGTCAACTAAAAGATACTTTCACTAGTATCTTGTTACAGTAAGAAAGTTTGCTTACTTATAAAAAGTAAAGTCAACTTTACAAATACTGTTTGATTAACACTTGAGTATATTAAAGAGAATGGCTGTTTTCTGGAACATAAACATATCTCAGTCCTTTGCAACTGAAAGGCAACCATGCAACTGTAATTAGTCTCCAGCCATATGCATACATCACAGCCACCAAACTCTTCTCTAATGCACACAGAAGTATAACATCTTGCAGATGGAAGGACAGAAACCACACACAAATAAAAGTTCTACAAGAAAAGAACCACCAATGCCATAGGACTCCAATGGCCAGGAACCTGCTATGTTAACTTGCGCATTATGTGTTCTCAGGCACGTAGACTGTTATGCACAGGGCAGGTAATATGTAATCCTTCAGGCTAATTTTTGCAGGCTTTCCAGTTCCACAAACTGCTTGCATACAGATTTAATGATGAGTATCTGACTGAGATGCATAAGCTGTGTAATGTCTCAACGCTCAGCAGCCAGTCTTCAGGAAAAGGTGAAAAGCACTCAGCTACATTATGACCAGTGCAGATGTGGACAGGAAGAAAAGTTACTGCCTCCTGCAGAGGAACTCTGACGGGATGGTCTTAATAAAAAATGTAACACCTACAGAAGCAAGCAACAGGAAGGGTCCTCATAACACTTCCTGGGACCACCAAAAAGTCAGACACCTAAACACAAGAGTAGGAATTCTGAACTTGAAGATAGCCTCTGCCCTTTCACACATCCTGCATTCTGGTATTACCACACTCTAACCTGAAACCGTGGAAAATATGCAACAGAATTTGGAGGTAAAATAACAGAGACTAGAAGACACAGGAGGAGGGAGGAAAGGATAAAGGATGAGAAAAAGTGAGAGACATTCACAGAGATTATGGGGAGAATGTCAAACAGGCTGGGAATCGGGGGTCTGCTTTGGCTCCTGAGTAGCATATCCCAAGGTTTCCAAGCTATCACCCGCTATGCTGAGCCCTGTTGTTTGTGTTTGGCTAAGGCATATCTCTCTCCTGCTGTGTTATGCTAGAGCAGCTGCAATTTGCCTTTTTATAGCTTGTGGTAACTGATAGTAGTGAAATGAATTTAGGAAGCGTGTGGGTTGGATCTTCCGTATCAGTGATTTCAGACTATTTGGTAAACACAGAAGTGACATCCTGTGATGTATGCCTGCTGGTAACAAAAAAAACCTCCACTTGTAAACCAGCATTTGGATTAGATCATTTGCTACTTCTGGGTAGAATGCAGTGATTGCATACAGTGGTTTTACAGGGTCATGTTAATTTGAAAGGTAAAATTCCATTAAAATTATACACCTATTGAAGGCTGTAGAATGGCAATGGTGACACTGGTGAATCAAAACAAACTCAGTGACTGCAATAAAAGTCAGTGGTGAGACACAGCAACATCACCTTAGAGCAAGAAGCTGATGTCTCACAAGAAAGCCTCTTTAAGAACTGCCAAAAGAAGAGAGTTGGTAGTATGACCCTCAGTAAAACAAGAAAATATGTTTGTGTTCAGACTTGGAGTAGGCTTTCAATTGATTCAGCTGAGTTTACATAAATTGCTCTGCGTTCTCAGAGGGATTCTGTATTTTGATATAAAATACCACTTTGCACTGATGTATTTTTTTTTTGCCTCTGGAAAATGATAAATCCTACTGCATTGCACTTCAGAAAGAGAATCAGTGTTGTACTTCAGTGCAAAGTTGCCCCGATAGCCTAAGTCTCTCCTCACTATTTCTGGAAGATCTGTAAGTACTTTACAAGTGAGATTGATTAATTTTTGTAGTATAGTGTGCAAGTGGCATTTACAAGAGAATATTGTTCAGGGTTATTTGGGAGGGATATTGTTTTCAGACTTTTACTGCTTGCCTGCCTACCCTCCTGGAACAAACAACACTGCTTCATTTTCCTTCCATATTTTACAAAGTTAAAGTAAACACTGTGATCACACTGTTTACTTTAATTTCCTGCAGTGTGCCAGCAAATCAGCAAATTGGCAGTCAGCAATCAAGAAGCAGCCAGTATCGAAACAGCAGAGCTGCTTGGGAAAGCATCAAAGATGCCAACTCATTCTTCCTTCTGTTTTAAAAATAAAATATGAGCTTCTTTAAAGTTTTATGTATGACCTGAAATTTTGTTTGTTTCCTTTTAATTTTCTTGTCGTTGTTTTGGAAGAATGCTGGGATTTTGAGCAGCACCTAATTTATACAGCTGACTTTTCACATGAAGAAATAACTTCACAGGAGTGGCAAATATATGCTATTTATCAGTACAAAATCCATGGCATTTTTGCACAAGAGGAAGTTAAAGTATCTAGAAATCAGGACTATTTGGATATATTTTTATTTTTTTGCCAAGAATTTTAGCTGTTTAACTTCAATTTGAGGTATGATAATATGAAGTTAAAACCTCATGAATTATATTCAAAATACACATCTGCCGAAAAACTGAACCCTAAAAGGGAAAGAGTTTTCAGAGACCATTCTCTTGTTTTATATTACATAAAAAAAGAAATATAAATACAAAAGAAGAATGGGATAGCGTTTTTCTACCTCAGAGGTGTAAAGCTTGACAAGGTGACTCATTTATCGCTTTCTGGAAGATGTTGTACAGAAGGAATTTATTGCTATGTCTGTCATAATTCCAATACATTAAAGAAGCTAGATCCTACAATCAGTTATTCTCCTGACTATGTGCATTCCTGCACATATTCTTAGAGAAGACAATGACAGAGGATTAGCTTTTTGTTACACTGTCCAAAGGATGCCTTTGGAAAGTCCAAAACATCACCTAATTTAAAGTGGCTAAAATCTTGTGGGAAAGACTGTAAGGGGATAATTATTTTAAAAGCCATGACTTTGACACCAGGAAATTAAATTCATATCTATGTGTCTTTATCTATACACAACAAATCCAATAATCTTGAGCTCTCTGCAGTCACTTAGCCAGCTGGCAAAGGGAGCAAAGTAAAAACTAACAAACCCCATTCCTGAAGTATGCTGACATCAGTGATTCATGATTCATCAATAATGGTGCTAGGAAATAAATGTAACAGGGCATTATTGCCTTTTGCAGCACAGTAAACTCAAGGGAAAATGTCTAAGTGTATCACATTGAAAAGACAGAGCTAGTAAAGAAATAACTTTTACAAGTATTTAAGAGGTGTTATGAGCAAGCAAAAAATAGAGAAAAAGTAGAGAAAACCTTTTAAATACTTTGAGAATGTCTCTATAAATAAAAGGGGACACTTTTTTTCAGCTGTATAAGCTGAAAACTAGCAATTTTTTTTGCTCAACATTTTTACAAGGAGAAAGAATTTTACTTGTTTTTAGTAGAAACCCTCTAAATAACCACTTATGCGGTTTAGCTGCCTACAGTGAAGAAGATGGTTCTACACTGCGTAGAATTATTAATGTTGATGAAAGTAATTATGACTCTTGCAACCCATGTAAATAACTAAAAGGGCAAAAGTAAACATAGCAAGCCATAAATACTCTTTAGAAAATGCCTGTATTAGCACATAATTGATGATCTCCTTTGAAGGTGACTGGACTATCATTGTAAAAGCCTAAGATTATTAACTGAAGAAAAATGGGTAGCTATCTGTAGAACAGCAGATACACCTGCAGCATTCTCCATACAGAACAGTGAAATCTAATACATCATTAAATAACTGAGGCTTTGCTTTACATTTTCATTGCTTTAAACTGTTTATGATAGGGTTTAGCATATATTTCTGATTCTTTCTAGAGGCTACCCAATTAAAATTAAAATTCAAGTTACTTGTTTATGCTAATAGAGGTCTGCTGCACAGTATTAATAATGCGCTGTATAACATACTGCCCTAGAGAAACGTAGGCTTTCTTTCAGGGACAACAACCATACTGTTCAGATACAAGCTTTGCTACATAGCTGTAGGGTAAGTGACTTTGGTTGTTGAGGTATTTTACCAGAAAAAAAGTTGATCTGCTGAATTGAGGCTTTCTTCAAAGCATTGCCATTGAAATGCAAAGCACCAAAAATAAATCTGTAGCTGGTATGCTTGGACTGATATTGGAAATTTTGTTTTAAAGATTGAGTTTCCAAGCATTTAGTACAATTATTAATAAACAATTAGTTGATTCACAACCTTTATAATTAACCAACATGCCTGTTTCACTGTACTGAATTTTTCTTTAAATGACCAATAAGTGTCTTTATGATTTTGAATGTAGATTTCCCTAAGAAAATAAAGGAGAAAATGAAACTAAGGAAAAGATATTATATTAGGAAAAAAAAAAAACATGTAAGGTAAGATAAATCTGTCCTTATATGGCACCATCCTTTAATAACACCATAGAAGGCATACACAGTGTACAGATTTAATAATGTCAGTAATATCAGTGAAGGACAACAGTTATCTTTATTTTAAATTTAGTTGATGATTCATAATCAGAAATTTCTAGAAAATTACTGACAATGCAGCAGATACAAGATCATACTTACATAAGGAAAGGTTTGAGTTGTTCCAGGTACTACCTCCCCCCCAAAAAAACAAAACTTGGTTTTCTTTCTCTGTGTTATTCACAAATGTAGGTACTTTGCAAATACGCAGTTAATATTCAAATCAAGTAGCTTACTCATGGTAGTAAAATTAAATTAGTCCAAATACATGAAAAACAATACAGTATTGGGGTGAAGGCCATTTCTTCTTAATTTGGCCAGCTCAGTACACAAGTAATGACTGACCTATCTTTATGGCAAGGCTTGCATTATATTCAAGTAACATATTTAGTGACTGCACAACACATGATGATGCGAAGAAGAGGTTGAGAGAACTGGGATTGTTCAAGCTAAAGAAGAGAAGATAAAGGGGAAATCTTACTGCCTTCTATAGCTACCTAATAAAGGGTCATAGGGTTTATAAGAGAAGATGAAAATAAATTATTCTTAGAAGTGCAGTAAGTGGAAAGAGCACAGGAGAGGCAACTGCAAGATAGAACAAGAATACCTCCAACTAGATATCAGAAAATAAAAATAAAATTGTGGTAACCAGAGACTAGAGTGAGTGCCCAGAAAGATCTGAAATAATCATCTTTTAACTGTAACTTGGCCAAGGCACTTGAGAAGCCTAAGTAGGACTTGCTTTGAGTGAGAGCTAGACCACATGACCTCCAGAGTTCTCTCTCAAACTACTCTATAATTTTGCGATTCTTTATTGTTTATTATTTTAAACAGCAATATTTCTCCCTAAACATTCCCAGTTTAGAAAATGTTAGTCAGCTTTCTTGTAAGAAAGTCTTTGCATTCTAAATTTTCATAAAACAAATACGCTTTCAAGTAAATCATGGTAAATGAGGCATAAAAACCCACAGTAAAGGTGGGCAGCTTGTCTACACTTATATGAAACTAAAGTGCCTGTTATTGCTTAATTTATCAAGATGCATGAAACACAAAAACTGACTAAATGGCTGGTTCATATTCATAACAGGACACTAAAAACTAGCACGACTCATATGCATTTCTGCCTACCTGCAGTTGGGCATAGGTACATTTCATAGTGCGGGTAAGTATTAGAACTACACATAGTAGAGGACAACTCAAAACTGAAGGCAGAGAAGATAGCCTTTTCTTTGGTTGGAACATAAAGGCATCCAGAAGCAACCTCTCTGTAGGATTTCTAGCATATTTCCTTGGCTTGCAGCTGTAGTGAAAAAAATGAATATTGGCTTCACATGTACAATTTCCCTGCGGCTCACACACCTCCTCAGTTTTCCAGAGTATCTCAGGAGCTATATTTTTTAAATCATAATTAGAGGCTGAGAAGAGTAGCCTAGTGCTATCTGTGTGTGGATGAGATGTAAGAGTAGTAAAATAGTGGTTGTGCCAATCCCGAGCTTCAGAAGTCCAAAGTCATAAAGGAAATTGCTGAAGCTAAACCAGAGATGATGTTTCAGTGTCTCTGCAGAACACGATCTCTATGCACCAAGACCAATGCTGGAAAACAGTTTATGTACAATTGAGAGAAGCTTTGTATGAAGCTGAGTTGTAGAATTTCTTGGAAACTACCAAGTTCTCAATGTTTAACATTGAGAGTATATTAGCATAAGGTGTTGTAGCAGAATTTAGTCATTGAGTTAATTGGTTCTTGAGTAATTTTTTCAAGGAAATAAATATCAGAAATGCATATAAGGAAAATCTGTTTACCGTAACAGAAGGTAATGCCATTTCCCGTGTACCCTTGGGAGCAATAGCAGCCTTGTGTCCCACCCTGAACTTCACACCGTGCATCTTTGTGGCATGTCATGTTGCAACTTGCTGTAGCGTAGCCATAGTCCAGCAGACTGGAAACCAGAACTGGAACAAAGGAAAAACATTTATTTATTTTAAAACTTCATAATGAACTCTAAAATCGGACCTGGGTGAAAAGTATTCATGAGATTGGTATATTCCAGCAAATGCAACATCATCACAGAGTCAGCAGCATTGCACAATGGGGTGATGGCCACCAGATGCAGCAGATTCTTTGGTAAAATCATTCAGGAGCTAGAAATAGCAGACGCTAGAGATTGAGAACTTGTGTACACATTCAGCCAACATTAAACTGGTAAGCAACGTAGAAATTACTCAGTGATCTGGGGAAAACATTTGAAAGGCTTTCAGAGCTTTCTAGTACTTTCCAGTAAAGCACAGACTTTTATTTGCAGTCTGAATTATGTATGGAGTGTAATCCAAACTGCCCTACACATATCAAGTGAAAAATACCACAGAGGATTTCCTAGATCAGATTTTTTATTTTTATAAGCACTTCCATACATATGCAGCTAATACGCATGCATGGTCTGAGAGATTAAATTGACATGTCATGGTATTTACAACATTGTGGCATTAGGGTTTAAAATCTTCTCCAAATTATTTAAAAGTAATCTCTTAAAATACCATTTCCATGTTATGAAAGTACTGTGCTCTTTTTTTTCCATCCACTGAACAAATCCCACATGGTATAACTACTTTCCCATTGTATGAATGCATATAGTTTCCAACACAAAGAAGAAAAGGAACCTCTCCCTGTGAGAAAACTAACAGCTCACTGAATAATTATACACACCCTATAATGGGTTAGAAATAGAGGCAGTTAAATCAGAAAGGAAAGTAAGTTTCTGAATTTGTACTATATAAATGGTTAGCTAGACAAAATGAAAGTTGCAGAACACAAAGCCCCTTTTTGATGCCGTCTTCCCCTGCAGTTCTGCTTTTCCCTACTCAAATATTATTTTGGATATTTGTTAGCCTTACAATTATAGGTTTCATTGCTTCATGAAATCTCACTGAGGTGTATTTTTTTTCTCAAACAAACAAAAATTTTATGAAAAATTCAAAAGGCTACAACTTACACACAAATTTTAACAATTACGTCTAATCCAAATCAATTTATATATCACCAAGTTTCATCTTCTCTGTTTTTAAGAAAAGAGACCATTTCATAGAGATTAAAACAGAAACCTGTAGGAGCCTGTTGTCACTTTAGTGTTCTTAACAAGTGAAATCTAAAAATCTCTCAAGCTGAGAGACAGCGGGAATTAAAAAAAAAAAAAAAGGAAACACCAAAACCCACAATAAATCTGTTTACATGGAATAAAACCCTCAATGAAATAAAGATTGGTATTTGTGGGATTTGGTTTTGGGGCAACCCTAACAGTGGGACTTCTCAATCCTGTGACCAGCAGTACAAGCCACAGCTGTGTGAACTCTTAAGCCCCTATACCAGCTGCCTTCCATTACCTTCAACACACTCGTTTCTCTCCAGCCCCACATCATTGTCTTCATAGGTTGTTCGCCAGACCCCGCTCCCTTCCCACTTGCCATCGCTCCCCTGGGAAGAAGATTTTACCTACCTAGGAATGGCAGCAGTTTCATTGGTGATGCTGTTGCTGTGTGGTGCCCGGTGCTGAGCCCCTGTGTCACAGAAAAAAACTTCCTGCCTTAAAATGTATGACCATGTGCAAAATATGTGCACATGCCTATTAGGAAAGCAAAGTCCTGGTGTAGGCTCTGCCCTGACAATGCCCTTTGTCCCAGGCTTTGCGTTCCCAAAAGATCCTGAGTCTCACAAGGACTGGGAGGGGCTGAGGACCCAGTCTTCTTGCCAGTAGGGAATAAATGGAAAGGGAATAAATGCGAAAATGAAAGAGAAGCTGCAGTCTGGTCTCACAGGAGTTATCAGAGAAGGTGTAGGGATGAGTGGGTTAGAGGAGGATGGGTTAAAGGAAATGCTTGGAGAGTGCTCAGGGAAGGGGGAGGATGAGGATGCAAGGAGTGAGACAGAGCTTGCTGGATTGTGGAACAGATCAGGGAGGGTGAGGAAGATGCAGAAGAGATTAGTAACTGTCCAGAGCTCAGAGGTAATGGGTTACACGCTTCCTTCCACCTTTTTCTGATGAGATGAGAATACATGAGCCCCAAGAGCCATTTTTTTGGAGGCAGCCCTGTCTATCTGCAATTTTCAAACTGCCTTCTTTGTGTTGGAGATAGATCCTTACTGCAGACAAGCAGTGTTGCTTTAAGGGCAAGGGCCTGTGAGGTGGTACAGGAAATCCACCGAGCTCTGCTTTGTGAGAAAAACAAAGACATACAGGCTGGGAGGAAAGGAGCAGGAAGGCAATTGTATGGCCGGGAATCTCAGGAGCCGAAGGAGACGGTTTCTGTGGATTCGTGGGAATGAAGCAGGGTGTTGTGTAAAAGGACATATTTAATCCATTTATTTAATGATTTCCTGAGCAGCCTGATCAAGTGGTCAGCAACTCCGTCCATGGCAGGAGGTTGGAACAAGGTACCTCCAACCTAAGCCATTCTGTGATTCTATGATTTTATGATACAGCAAATTTGGTAAAGCATTTGGCACATCTGTGCTAAATATGTGAGCTACTGTACCCTCACCATAGCATCCTAACCTGGGGATCTGAGGGTGCTGGTTGATGCTTAGCTGAACATGAGATGACAATGTGCCCAGGTGGCCAAGAGGGCCAATGCCATCCTGGCCTGCATTAGAAATAGTGTGGCCAGCAGGAGCAGGGAGGTAATCATCCCCCTGTACTCAGCACTGGTGAGGTCACACCTTGAGTATTGTGTTCAGTTTTGGGCCCCTCACTACAAGAAAGACATTGAGGCCCTGGAACATCTCCAGAGAAGGGCAAAGAAACTGGTGAGGGGTCTGGAGCAAAAGTCTTATGAGGAGTGGCTGAGGGAGCTGGGATTGTTTAGTCTGGAGAAGAGGAGGCTCAGGGGAGACCTCATTGCACTCTACAACTTCCTGAAGGGAGGCTGTGATGAGGAAGAGTTTGGCCTCTTCTCCCAGGCAACAAACAGGACCCAAGGGTATGGCCACAAGTTGTACCAGAGGAGGTTTAGATTAGACATAAGGAAAAACTTTTTCTCTCAGAGAGTGGTCAGGCACTGGAATGACCTGCCCAGGGAGGTGGTGGAGTCACTGTCCCTGGCAGTGTTCAAGAGGCATCTGGATGAGGAACTACAAGACATGGTTTAGTGGCTTGTGGTAGCAAGGGTAATGGGAGGACAGTTGGACTAGATGATCTTGTTGGTCCTTTCCAACCTTGTGATACTATGATTCTATGATTCTATGATAATAAATGAGATTTAGGGATGTCTTTCTTGGGAAGGACATCTCACTTACCGAAACACTGTAAAACTTCAGCACTGATTTATGTCAGCCTTCATAGAGGAAAGCAAAGGGAGATGCAAAAGCAGACATGCTCCTGGAAGATCAGAGAACTAACTGATAACAAAATGGATATTGGCTGTAGAATGTCATTGTTACTCAAATCATAGTATCATAGAATCATACAATGGCTCCAACCTCCCTGCCATGGTTAGAGTTGCCAAAATACCTCAAGTATAACTATTAATTTTTCAAGTTAGATTTCGGTAGAAAACTGATTTTGGTAAGAGGAGGCATCAGTGTTCTTATAGAAATTACTCATTGTTGTGAGTGTGGCAACATTTTTTCTAACCCAGTTATGAACTGTTTTCTTGCCATCGTTTTCCAGCATCATCATGATTACTGCTCACTAGAGTCAATGGGGTTAACCTCTGCTCTGACCAGGGAAGAGTGAAGCATGTAGAAATAGCACGTATTTTTCTGGTTGGCACAAAGCACTCATGTCACACCTTGGCAAGGAGAGAGGAAACTCCAGTAACCGGATGTTAATTTTCTACGAACCTCAGAATAATGAACAAAGGATCCAGGTGTAAGAGGAATGTTTTTCTCTTTTTTTGATTTATTTGTTGGGAGCAGGGAGGACTTGAAGAGAGGAAGGGCCTAGGAGTTTGTTTTCTTAAGTTTTCCCGGAATCTGATGCACTGGGGAACAGAGGAACAGAAAGTCAGATAAACTGAGTGGAGCTTTGATCTTCATGTCCTTTCCTCTATGTTGGCATGTGCTCTGTCAAGAGCTTGGCTGGTGCTAACTTGCCACTCCTGCTGCTGAATTTCAGCTGACTCATAAGGCTGGGTTTGGAAAGCCTGTAAAGCAGGAATTACATTTATTTATTCTCTATCCCTTTACTCACCAAATCAATCTAAGAATTCTTTAATAACATGCAAGCAGTGACAGCAAAAAGTTACAGGTCTTAAAAGTTGAAAATGTATTTTTGGAAAGTCAGGGATGGAAGTTTCAGTTTCATCTAGACAGCAGCTTTCTGCAAGTGATGTTCAGAGAGATGGGTTGGAGACCAGTTTCTTGAATCATAGCGTTGGTATGTTTATAGGAAGAACTTGAATTCATTTTCTGATTCAAGGCCTAAGCACACTGGAGAAATTGTGGATGGTGGACACAAGCAATACTTCACTGTTAGATGGCAAAAAACTTCTTTTACTCGTGCTGGAAAAATGCAGGGTAACTCACTTTTTGGCAGTCAAAGGTACAAATCTTTCATTAGGATATGATTGGTCTGGAACAGTACTATTGAACTACTCTATTCTTGGGTGCAGTGGACAATGTGAAAGGCGGTGCAGAAGTCTAATTGGCAAATGGTTTGTATTGTAACTGGCAGTGGATGAGGAGGAAGCACGCAAAGGCGGAAGATGAGGAAGAACAGTACAAGAAGGACAGAACAAGGAAGGTTAGGTCAAGAGGAACTCTGGGCGATAAAAGGAGCTTCGATCAGATTTGGAAGGCAATAGGGAGACAGTGAAGAAGGGGGATTTAGGAATATCTTAATGAGATCTCAATACTGGGAGCAGTGGATTACTTTTGCATTAGACTACTTTAAAAACTGGGTAATGTGAGTGTCAGTTAGAGGCTGAAGACAGCAAGGTCGCAGTAGGCATGGATGTGGAGAAGGATGGATTTAACAAAGATTTTATGAGGAGAATGAAAAGGTAAGAGGAGATTTCTGAGACATTTTGGAGATTAAACCATGGGGATTTACTGATATTATCTATTGGCATATAGGGATAAGGAGTTAAACAAGCAGAGATGAGCAGGTGAACACATGAGAAAGCAGACACTTTCAAATTTGTGCTGTCAAAGTTTTCAAAATATACCGAGAAAAAAATATTGAGGTGTCATAAAACTGAAGTATTGATGGGTGCCTGTCTTTACAGGCAGGGAGGAGGAACATGCACAAACATGCATATTCCTGGAAGACTGGAGAATATGTCAAAACTATATGAAATGGGCACAAGAATATTGAATGACACTAATGCAGAATCTATCCCCGTTTGACTAAAACAAAGAAACCTTAAAAATAAATCTTTTGTGCAAACACTCAAAAAAAAAAAAAAAAAAAAAAAAAAAACCAACCAAAAAAACAAAAGAAAAAAAACAACTCCTTTTCATTATTACACAGTGGAAACAGCCCTGATCCCGTATTTATATGTGGAGTTCATTTTATAAATGGGTCTATTTGTCTTTAAAAGACTGAGTTAGGAGGGCATAAGTAAGTGAATATGCACAGGTTAACATTCTTGACTTCAAACCACACGTTTTTGATTACTGATCACCGTGATTAAAATATCGTAAGTCTGACTGTAGAATTCTCAAGTTGGGTTTTTACTGGTGAGCTGACAGGAAGACATCAATCCGCCCATAGAAATGACTGGATATTTTCCAAGCTTTGCATCTTGAAGAAAGTATTTATTCACAGTGATTTTAAAGGTAGTTGGGATGCTGATTGTGCAGACTGTTCTATGAAACTAACACCCATAGCTGATGAGGGCGGAAAGTTAACACTTCCCAGAACTTAGCCTGAGGTAGCTTTCAAAAGATAAAAATAAAGCAACTGCTTTTGTAACCGAAACTGCCTAGAGTACCAACAAAAGAAAAAAAGAAAACAAAACTAGTACTAGGTGTATTATTTTCTTCAAATGAACATAAGCATGATCTACTTATTAAAGACAGATTTATGCCTTTAGTGCAAACAAATTTGGACTGCTAGGTGGATGTATATGAAAAGCATCAACACATTTGCAGTTTTATATTACGGTGGGGATAAACATGTGTGGTACACCAGTATATATATTTCTTTCTCAAATTATGTGTTAAGTATGCCACTAGATACCTAGTGAGAAATGAAAGATGCCATCTGATGGGCGTCTTACAAATGTAGCTGCCAAAGGCTGCTGACCCCATGTCCAGACCACTATGAATCATCTTGAGAGGGGATGGTGAGAGCGTGTATCGCATTGAGAGATCCTGAAAGCTCCAGGTGAGGTTCATATATCTTCAGCCTCCTTGCTGTTCAGCTCCACTTATATTCAATACCCTCCAACTCTGTTGTCTAACCCATCAGCAGTGTGCTTCAATATAATCCACTCAGACTGTTCACAACAGCCACAAGCACTTGCATGGACACATGCGCACATTTATCATTATCACATAAGCACATATATGTATCTTTTACTGAACTGGGATGATGAATGTTTAATACCAATAATAAAAAGTGATACTGATCTTTCTTTTTCTTTGCTTTTTTTTTTTTTTTTTTTTTTTTTGACAAATGACTATTTGCTTGAATTACCAAGTTTTCTGCCAAAAAATAAAATGAGATATAGAAGAGATTGACGCACAAATGTCTTGGATAAAGCTTTCCCTCTGATATTTTTTTTTTTTTTTTTTTTTTTAATAACAGATTAATTTATTGGTTCAAAACCAAATCACTGCAAGAATTTAGATGGTCTTAAAGCTACTTTCATTTGTCCTAGTCACTAGAACAATTTTCCTAGTTAATAAAATATGCATACAATTGAAAACGTAGTTAATGTCATCTCAAAATAATGATTTTTTTGTGGTTGATTGAAGTTATTTTCAAATAAAAAATTCAGGGAAAATATTTTTAGAACACAGGCTAGCCTATCACAGAGCAACCTACCTCGGAGGACTCTGCCACAAAAGCAGTGTTAGCATCTGTTTTATAACTGCTTCACCTGACCTTCCTGTCTGAATGCCTCACGAAACCTTATCATTTTATGTGCAAACATCATATTCCATCTGAGCATCCAGGGCTGAATATATCTCTTGGGATGATGTAACTCTAGGCAATTCTGAAGCAATAAACACACAAACACACATAAACATATGCATGCACACATCCTACTAAATCTGTGTAGCTATGTCCATCTGAAAGAAATTGCACATTTCAGTGTTCAGAACCAGTTTCTTGCTGCTCTTTGTTTTACCTTAGGTGAAGTCGTGGAATGAAGGAATTTAAAGTGAATACAATGTTTCTAATAGCCAGATTAACTACCCTGAAATGAGGCTCTGTTTCTGCCATCTGCTATAATACAGAAGAGATGTACAGACCAGATATAAAGATCCTCACAGCTAAAAGGGATAAAGTATCTCAGTTTTCATGTGTAGTTATGTTCTCTTGGGATCGGTCATTCTCCAGTAGTGCTAATGGTAGTCACAGCTCTTTAGGAGGAATAGAGTGAGCTCCAGAAATAATTACACCAACGAAATGCCAGATTAGCAGTTGCTTTTAATCTATGCACGTTCTATATGAGAGCATTAGAAGTGAAGCCTCTCACAGTGTGGTGCTAGTATGTTAACCATGAGATAAACAATATAGCTCCTAGAAGATGTCTGTTTTATTACATGGAATAAGAATTCTGGGAGTTCTTGTCATTCTAACACACAGTCTTAGACATGAAGTACTGACTGTCACTGTCTTAACGTGCCCAGGTGTGTACCCTCACAACACACAGGTCAGTATTCCACACAGGCCAATATCCTACAAAACCACCTTGTCTTTTTACTCCTTGGGTAACAGATTGCTAAACACAGTTAAATTACAATATGAGTTTCAGTCATTCCTGGAATTAACTTTAATGTCTCCTGAGGAATGAGCAGGTCCTAAGCAAGGATGTTGGGATTTGCTCCTACACTTCCCGGAAATCTTCATGTTCTGTGGGGCTATATCTTACAGAGGAGTGGCGGTTGAGGTGGCCACAGTCAGATGAAGTATGCACAGTGCTGGAATAGAAGATTTCATCTTCTCAGCTCCTTGTGGTTATGAATGTCTTGGGACTGGCTTTTTGTTGCTTTTTGGCCCTGTCTGCCCATTCTCAGTGTCCTGCCGTGGCTAGAGCCCTCTTCCCCTGACCTCATTTCTGTCTTGCTCTCCCTCCCCCCCAGCCCTGCTGCATCACTTCCTTGCTTTTCTCAGTGACTCCTCAGGAATTTGTGCATTTCCTATCTGAGAACACTCACAGAAGGAAAAATGTTTCAGGACTGCAGCTGGGGGACAAAATAGTTCTCAGAAGAGGAAAATACTGGACGATCATTTAGGTGTTAGAGTGGAAAGTTCATTCTATGAACTGCCAAGTGCTACAAGTTGAAAAAAAAAAAAACAAACCTTAACATTTGCATTAAAAACAACTGTACCATCACTGATTTTTGTGTGGGAAGAAAGTTCTCTGTGATGCATGTGACATGACGCTACTTATCCTGCAGTATTACTTTGTTATATCATCTCCTTCATTCAAGTCTTCGGGACCGTAGTTCACTGACAAGCTGCAAGGTTAGAAGGAAATTTAGCACTAGCCCACAAAGCACAAGTCACCCCACTCAGTGAAGTTGCAGAAAATGTTCTGATGGAGCAGAAGGAATGGAAGTAACAGGTTCTCATGAATCCCTGCTATTATTGTTCTGATTATCTTTCTAGCATCCAGGTAACCTGGCAAACCATGCTGTTTATGTGGATTGACTCCAGGAAGGGTCTCTTGACCCCAGTACTGCACAGTAGAGAGTTGATAGCAGCTGCAGAATACTTCGGTCTTTGCTGCTGCCAGGACAGTGATGTAGAGCTGTATTCTCACACACTTCATGCAATAGTTTCATATTTCTACAGTGTTAATGCACTGATGGTTGAGTTCTGGCAAGTCCTGTTGAATTAGGTAAAATTAAACTGCTGTACTGTGCTGGTTTGACCCTCTGCTAGACACCACCACTGAGACAATTTGTCTCAGTCACTTTAATGAAAAGCTTAGCATCTTAATTTAAACCTAATTATTCACTGCTAAACCTTTCTGTTTGTTCTTTAATCCTAGCCGCTGGACTGTGGCATGTCTTGAAGAAACTCAAATTATGCCCACCACAGATTTGCATATCATTTTGTACATTGCTGATGCTCTTTTGACTCTGAAAGTAAGCAGTTTGTTTAACTTGTATCCTTCCGGCCATATTTCACATCTGTTTGCCTTTTCTCTGGGCTTTTTTTGTTTATACTGTGTCCTTTCAATATTGCCTTTTAGCTTAACTGGGTCTAATTCAGTCCTCAATATGAGAAAGTAAATTCAGTTAAAAAAATATAGTGAGTTCTTTCCTCAGTTGCATAGTGGCCTTGAGGTCTCTATTTCTCTCTGACATTAGCTGCACTTATGGCTGAGGTAGGACAGAGGTGGTCCTTCAGATTCAGACTCACCCTTCTCCAGAAGCAGGCTGCAGTCCTTTTTCCTTGCTTGCTGCTGCTGGGTAGCGCGTCCATCCTAACACCTGGATCTCTCTCAAATTGATTAAATTCATCCCCATCAATATGTACTAGTACATGATTTTTTCCGATGCTCATTATCTTGTACTTGTCTGCAGTGAACTTAATCTGGCATCTTGTTACTCAGTCACTCAGGTTTTATTAGTTCTTCCTGAAATTACTTACTTTGTTCCCTGCTTTATATTAACTTAAATAATCGTGTATTGTCAGCAAATTTCAGTACCTTGTTATTCATCCCATTTCCCATACCATTAAATATGTGTGGTGAGCAAATAGTGTAGGAAATTATTCATGAATATTCATTTGAAGTTAAAAGCAAATTCCATTTTGACAGCATTCGTGACTATTCCTTGTTCACTTTCTGCAAACAGTTGAGTGCTAAAGATTTACTAGTGCAAATGCATGCGAGAAATTCATGTTTTTCTCCTGTATACAAATAATCCCTCCAACCTGTGTTTTTACAGGCAAAGATCACATTTCAGGGAGAGACGGGATATCTCTAGATAGGGGCATAGCCTCATAAGCTAAGAATATATTTAGAAAACCCCTCCTCTTCTTGTGCAGAGACAATTTGACATGAGATGGGTAAGGAGAGAACAGCATTGCAGACATCCCATTTGCCATCTGGATCCACTCTGACCCAATGCCAAGCAGAGACTTGCAGTCCTGTAGCTCTTCATTGCTGTCTGTACTGGCTCCTGACTAATCCCATATTCCCAGCTATTTTGGTTTACAGACTGACAATTCTATGTGTCCTAGCATTCTTGTTAAAACCCATCTAGTTAGGGATTACAGAGTCTCAGAGCGCTTGGTTATATAGATGCTACCTGGTACAGGCTGTTGCACACTGCCCCTCTGCTGCAGTTACACAGCCAGCACATCAGCCCTGCTGATCTTACCCAGATAGCAGAGACTGCTCTGCCTGCATGAATTTTTAAATGTGAACCTGTATATTCCTAAAATGTCGTCAGATGTGTTATAAATCAAGGTCATAAAAGAATGAGATATTTTATAACAGTGGTTAAGAACAAGTCCAGCATGTTACTGATTCTGTTATGTGTTGCACAGCAGCACTAACTTAGATCAAGGTTATCTTTGAAAGCCATGAAGATGATAGAAAGGGAAAATAGAGAAGCAAAGCCTGTGAATAAGGAAGAGAATATGCAACAGTGTCACACAATGCATGGGAAACATTGCTATAACAGAGGGATCAAAATGACTTGACTTCTGTACACCAAGAAGAGGTTGAATGGAGGTAGCTGGTGAGCTGTTTTGATTTTCATCAATCTTTATTTCTTAGTATTTTTAAGTAGCACTGATACTGTGTTAAGTGCACCTATAAGGACAAGAAGACTCTTCAGTCCCTTCCACAGATTCAAATCTGTGCTCTGCATTAAGCTCTGCTTGAATGCAATGCCAAAGCCCTCAACCACCCACAGACACTCTCAGACGACCACTGGCCTTTTGGGTGATTAGCTTAAATTGTTCTAAAGTCTGTTCTGAACTTTAGTATAATGATGAAAACAGAACAGAATACAGTCTTCAATGCTCAGAAAGCAGCAAGAAATATGCATTTGCCCCAGTCATATACAGTTCAGTATGTAAATGCCACGTATGCCAAGGCAGTTCCTAAATAAATTCTTGCCTGCAAGTTAAAGCTAGCAGAAATTTTGCTTACGCATGGGTATAGGACTCTTTCTTTAAAAGGACTGAAATGCAATGAAGCTATTTTAGCACTGCTTGAGCTTCTACACTGAAGTCCTCACTTAGTATTTTGGATGTTTGGATGAACTATTTTAAGCAAATATAATTTTCAAAAACCACTGCTGTATGTATGTGGCATAGTCAGTTCTGACTATACCATATGACAGCTTTTTTCATAAGGCTGCAGGAAAGGAGACGTGCAGAAATTTATATACAATTTCCTTTACAGAAAAGCCTATATTTAAAGCTAAAGGAAATTAAAATGGGATTCCATTGTTTAGATGAGAAAGTGCAAAGGTTCATGACTAAATTAATGTAATTCTGCATTTGACCTTTAGAAAAAGCAGTTCAGAACTTTCCAATAATGACTCCATATATTCTTGGTGCCTATACCTTAGTTTATATTGTTTAAATTACCTAATGAATAAAACAACTGTAGATTTATAGTATATGCATGATACACTATATAAGTTACAATACATACATTGTAGTTGTTTTAATTCAAACCGTGATATGCTGGATTTCAGGTCAAAAACCCCTTCCTTACAACATTGCAGGAGCCTGAAAATATCTGGGTACACATAAGGACATGTGTGTTCCAGTGTGTTTCAGGGAACTAGAGGGATGTGGAAGATGCACATGTAAATTTACTTCTCTATATCTCACACTGTTTGCCAGTCGTCATCCTTTAAAATTCTCCCCTAGGTATCTCAAATTATCTTTTATTTCAGTATTTTCAAAGCCTTACTATCAAGAAGAGGGTTTCCTTGGAGATTGGAGAAGATTTTGAGCTCACTGAAGTCAAAGGAACTATGCTGCTTTATGCAAGCTGAGGATCTAGTTTGATAGTCTCATCTTTGTGAATATAGAGCAGAATGAATTTATTCAAACTTATGAAAGCCACATGAATAACTATGTTTGAACAATTCTGTTGTATCCCCTCTGCATTTGCAGTGTAATTTAGCAGACTGAAATTAATTTTTCTTCCCTGTTTATATTTTCTACAGACACTGGAAAGGTTGATGAGTACAATATAGTTTTAAATGATGTGCCTTGTTTATGCTTTTTTCTTTATGGTCCATTACTGTAGGATTTGAGTGGAACCATATGATTATAGTCTTAGGTTGTCATGCAAATGGACTCATTTTGTTCCATTTTCCATTCCCCTTACTGTCCTTGTCAATACGGTGGATAAATCTTGCTCCGTGTTCTGTTCCTCATAGACTTGTAAGGCTGTCATCAGAGTGGATTAATCTTCTGCCTGTGTTATCACAAAATTCTCTGTCCTAACAATGACTTATCGCTGAATTTAAAGCCTGATATACTTTATACTCAATCTGTAGACTTAGTCTTGCAACAAAAAGTGTAATAAGAGCTAAAAATGGTACAAAACTAATCCATTCTTATCACTGTCTTTGAATTGTAATTTCATGGATTTCCTTGAATATAGCATTTTACTGAGCAATACCAAGAGAGAACATCATAGAATAACACACTTGAAGTTTCAATTTTAAATGTCACCTAAAGTAAACTTCCAAATTGTTTAATTAAATGACCATAACTGCAGTAAAGATTATTACCATCACAAATGCTGCACAAGCAGTTCCTTCGATAAAAGCCAGGGTGTGGACAAATTGTTACTAAACAGCGTATAAAAACAATGTTAAAAATAATGATAATAGTGGGACTTAGACTAATACAAATTTTAGAGTTACTGCTTCCACATATAATGCCTTAATAATCCCCTTCATGCTTAGCCATTGCATGGTTTTTAAACTGGCATGTGGTTGTTCAGCATGCTTGTAACTTATTCTTTTCTCAGAGTTCTCACACAGATCTACATCATGAGAAAAATATGTTTTGAGCATTTATTTAAATTATGTACACACTCAAGATGCTAGATGAAATATGAAGTGTTCAATATTTCTCGCTCTCTGACACGATGTATAAAGGCCAAAAGAAGTTGATTTCAGCTACTCCGGATTAAAACAAAGTATTTTAAACTTTAAGGTATCTTGGTATTTTATAAGCATATTTGTCTACATGGGAATTTTAAAATGAGCAAAAGAAGTCAGCGTTAGACTACGTTAAATGGAAGTAAGTGCTTCCATACCACTTCCTCATGCTGATGTACAGAAATTCCCATGTTAACCATTTGTGTTGCAGATTCTGTTTGTTTGACTTCACAGCTGGCAATTTTGGCCAGGAACCCAGTGCAAACTTCTGCGTGACAGCTCTGTGATTTTTCTCACAGTGCTTTATGAGAAGCTTCCCACAACTGGCAGGAGGCCTGAGACTTGCTGTATTAAACTGCCACGATTCTTCTCCCATAACTCAGCTGTGTTTTGCCAGCTCCATTTCTAAACTGCCATGAGAGCAGCCTGGAAGACACACTGCTCACTTACAGCAGTCTTTAATATAAACAGGATAATGTCTTGTATTGGCACTCACACAGTCAGATGGATTTGGCTTTGTAGCTTTGGAGGAGTTGCATTATGGTTTCTGGAGAAGGAAATCTGGAGGATGAAGTAAAAAGCAGTTTTTTTTTTTTTTTTTTTTTTTTTTTTCCCCCTTGGAGGCATTTCTTTGCAAATGTTTTCACAAAGTGCATCATTGCTTCTTTACTTGGTGGGCTGTGAAAGCCTGGTAGGATGCAATCCTGGGAGGAAAGGCAGTGCTGAAGAATTTAATGATGGAGAAGGTGACAATTCTGCTAAGCCACTTGGCACTCATTTGAAGTGACAGAACATCCACGTGAAAACCCCTTTTCTTCCTGGACCTTGAAGCAGTGGAATACCCTCATTGCCTATAGTACCAAATGAGGAAAAACTTGAAAGGCAGCAGCAGCAAGCAGGGAATGTACTGAGTGGTTTGAATATTCCCAGCAGGTATTAGGCAAATGCAGACCATCCTGTACTATATAGTCCTGCTACTGGGTAAGAAGTGACTCCCTCAGGGATGGAAGAGAACCTGGGTAGAGGGACAAATCTAAACATAAAATCTCCCTTGAAAACAGCTTGCTATAGCAAACCATTTGCTTTTCCATAAGCATTCCTTCACAACATCCACAGATCTCTCTTCACACTCAAAGTACCAAGTATGTTTAACAATTATTACATTTTGTTAACGGTTATTTCTAAATCAAACATTAGCCTATTAGTGCCCACACCTATATATTCTGATTTCTCTTTTCTTATCTAAAGTTAAGAAGATTTTGTCCAAATCAGGGCAGCAATTCTAGACGACACCCTGCCCCCCAGAAAAGTGCAGGGAAGTCAGCTTGTGACATGCCTCTTGTTCCAGACAAACTGGGAAGAACAGGAGATATCTGTGGGGCAAGGAGAGGAGGAGCAATCCTAAGCCACAAACTGGGGTGGCAGGCATGCAGTAATTCTGCCCCAGCTTTCCCTCTGCATCATGGCAGAATGTGCAGCTCAATACTGGGACACAGCCCCTGCTCCTGATTTTTACAAGCTCTGCAGCACAGCTTGAGGATCCCTGAACAAAGTGTTCCTTTCTGCCTGCAAGGTCATATAATTTGTGACTGTTATTAGAGGTCTCCTCCTGGCCAGACTTCAGCATGTACATAGAAAGGCTGTTTTTCTATTCTTTATGGTACCTTGGGAATCTGCAACCTTTTATTCGGTGCCTCTCAGGTCAGGGCAATAGTGAGAAACTTCTTGACACACTGCATGCATGTGCTGATAGAAAGGTGTGCTGAAATGTTTCCTGTTTCCCATGAAGATCAGCAAGTGGTGGGAGCGTGGACTGAGGCTCAGTCCTGCCCTGCCTTCAGCCACTATCACTGAGCGTTTTTCTTTTGACATGGTACTGGGAGAAGTGGGAATTACCATCTCTTTTATTTACTTCAAAAGCCTCTTGTAGATGTTTGCATTTGTGACAGTCCTCCAGATGGGACTGAGCATCCAGTTCTTTGAGTCCCAGAGCTCTGCAGATGTCCAGATGGAAGACTACGGAGAGCAGCAATCAGCGTGTAATTGGGTAAATGATAGACCTGCTGCAAAGCAGCATTACCTCAGCCTTAAGGAGGATTAATTACAATAGACCTATGATGCCAATTAATTCTCTTTAAAAAGTTGCGTGTGGATTCGAGGCACTTTAAGTCAAAGAAGCTGGAGTTAATTCAACATAATGGGCCTACATAAATAACCAAGTGTTGTAAGACATTAAGCACTTCGTACATTACAATAATGGAAATATCTGAGCTGTTTTTTGTGAACAGTAAAAAACGGATCCTTTGCCACCCGAGATGGTCTTCCTAAAGCAGACTGTAACCCTTTGTTTTGTCTCACAAACAGCACCCAGTGTGGAATACCAAATGTGAAGTTCGATCCCAAAGTGCTGATAAAATACAGCTGATTTCTCAGCTTAGGCTGACAAGATTTGTTCATGCTTAAAAAAATAACATCTCAAGTGACAAGCCCTCAAGATTTCAAAGGAAGCCTAAGAGAGTTTTGTTCAATCATAAGGTAACAGCTCTTCCTGACACATTGTTGCCGTCTCAATGGAATAAGATAGACATAGAGGAGGGGGAAATACTACTGATCAGGTTAACATGAAAACTGTCTTTGCAAGTGCTAATTGGAATGCAAATCTCTGTACCATAAAACATTTGAGCTATGAAAAGAGCATTGGAGTTTAACTGATTAAATCTGTCAGAGTCTAGAAAAGCTGGAGATGCATGCTCTGATATACTTGACTCTCAAAAATTTTATTAACAGGTATAGGGTACTTTGGCATCTTCAGAGATGCAAGTATAATACACTGTATTTTTTCACTCAAGTGTATTTCCTATGAAAGGCACACAAGGAGGGCATGGGTTCACAAATAGAGCTGGTACATGCCTGGCAATGACGCTCCAGCATTGGTTGAACTTTGGGGGCAATAAAAATACACAACAGGAAGAGGCTGGACTGGCAGCAGCTGAATATCCTTGAAGTAGAGAGATCTGACACAATTCTACAGAAGAAATTACAATGAAATGTATCATACAATTATCACTGAATCACAGAATGGCTTGGGTTCAAGGGACCTCAAAGTCCACCCAGTTTCAGCCCAGTTGCCATTGGCAGGGTTGCTACCCACCCGAACAGGCTGCCCAGAGCCCCATCCAACCTGGCCTTGAATGCCTTCAGGGGTGGGGGATATTACTCCAGGCTAATTATCGTTTTAATTTCTTTGACAAATTAGTTTTAGCACTAACATGATGACATTTTTTTTTCTCAGCCTTGGGAAGCTAACACATTTATGAATCACACACCGAGTCATACACTCACCTTCAGATGGGTATGACAACGTACGGGTGTATGTATGCAGGGAGAACATTGGCCCATCTGTACAGTGCTTATCAGTATGCAATGTGACAGTTTCCCCCACAGCTGTTTTCTCATTATAACCCAAGTAGATTATTTTCAAAAATCGTATCCAGTCACTCTACAGATGTTCACTTCCAACTTACAAATCCCCTCCCTTCTTTCCTTCAAGCAGATCATATTTTTCTCAAATCTTGGACCAACATTTATCAGAGCATATATTGGAACTTTTCAAAATTACAGTAATTAATGGAAAGCTTGTGAAATCCCTACCTATCCAAGGGCAGGTAAAAAAAAATCTTGCAATGAAATGTTATTAAAAATTATGGTAAGAAATTAAAATTGAACTAGAATGAATTTGTGAATCTTCCCTCTACTCCAATAAAAGGAGGAAAAAGAAAACAATCATTAAAAAAAAAAAAAAAAAAAAAAAAAGAATTCATAATCCTGTAATATGAAATACCAAAACTCAGGTATGTAGCACAATACATAATATTGTGCTGATTCATTAATATGACTGCCATGTGACTATGTGACTTCTGGTGTTTTATTACTGGAAAAACTTTTAATAGATTATGCTTGTATTTTTTGTTGCATACCTGGTCTCACATTATAGCTCAGAGATTTATTCTTTAAAGGAGGGAATATGAAATGAGGAAATAAAAAAGGGTAAATCTATAGGCTTATGTTTGTACTTTGTGTATAACCACACAAAGCTTTTCTGATTTTCCAGCTATTCCAAAAAGCCTGAAACTGTTCCAAAAAACCTGAGTTTTTGAGAATGGGAATAAAAAGGAGAAAGCATGAGCTGACTGAAAACAGAATATATCACTTTAAAAATTAGAATAGTAAGGAAAAAAAAAAGCTTCAAATAGAAAGATAATTTCAATTTAAAATACTGAATATCAACATATTGCATCAGAGCAGAGCATTTTGATTTCTGGTTCTGTTTTTATTTTCCATCCATCTATTCTTGACACAGACAATTCAGAGAAATTGAAATGGAACCAAGGAAAAATTCATTGGCACCGCATCTGTGTTTTCCAACAAGAATTGACCTACCTCTAGCTTTCTCCTGACACTTCGTGAGAAGATTAATTTCTTCACTCATTTTTCAAGTTTATTTTTTTATGTTTTTCTGGGAAAAAAAATGATCGGGGAAGAAGTAACAGCATAAATATATTTGACATCTCATGGAGAGATAACTTGCTGCTGTTAATCCTCTTGGCTAATAACAGTGTAAATTTGCCCCATGCTCTGTTCTCCTTCTGAGTGAATTTTGGAGAGATTAAGTAAAAAGTGGCTTGTTATCATGCCAGTGCATTGGGAATTTGTGGGTGAAGGGAAGATGTTGATGCTGCATGGGAGATCAAAAATCAAAGCCCTCATGGGAAGGGACTGGTCCCAGCCAGGGCATCATCACCAAAGCATCCATAGCAACATGAAATTTTCAGATAGCCAGGCAGCCCATCCCTGCCATTATCCAGAGGAACTCTTTGTGGCTGGGGATGGCAGATGAACTCTGTGGAAAGGTCATGACAACAGAGCTGGCTGCAGTGGGGGGGGGGACACAGCCAGAAAATGGGACACGTGGGCTGTGCCTCCCTGTGAAGGGGAATCACATCCTCAAACCTGCACAGTGTGATTTCACTCAAAATGTCGGAGCAGTCATTTTCAGGACTCAGAGCATTTCTGCAGAGGAGCAGAAAGTATAAATATTGCCATTTAATTAACATTATACAATATGTTTCCTATACAAGCTGACATAACTGTCTATCTTTCAAGTGATAGGTTTATACAGCTATGGCTGGAAACTAGCAGATTTACTGCAAATACTACCATAAATAAACTTTCCCAAACCAACACTGGTAATGCAAACAAACGACTATGTCTGATGTCTGAAATGCAGCAAAAAGCGAAGTTGTGGCAGGTGTGACACCTGATAGCTAAATTGAAATTTATAGAATGCATATGGCAGAATTTCATTTTTCTTTTTCATTTAGTGATCAAAAACTAGATGACAGACACTGTAAAATGAAAACAGATGAAATGAATTTCTGCACGGATCCCGCCAAGTTTCATTTTCTCCACGAGTTCTTGGAAAGCCCAGAACCTATTCCCACGTGCAGGGCCAGAATTTGCAGATTCTGCGCTTTACCTCTCCATTCTGCCATCTGACAGTGTGCCAAGTCCTGTGCACTGCAGAGTGATTGTGAAGACAAGTCTGTTTATTATGGTACAGAGATCTTCCCATCAGACTTGATAGCCTAATTTTTATACAGATTATAAATAAAATATAATAATGTATAAATATATATATATACATACAATAGTTATAAAACTTTTCAAAGTCACAGTCATTATAATGCTTTCTCTGATGAAAGTAGAGAGACTGGATAATAAATGAAGTGTAATGGAAATTTGATATGAGTTTTTAAATATATGCTGAGGTAAAAGGTGAACCTAGTTAACTAAGCAACAGATCCTTTTACTCGTCTGATATAAAACAAGATTCTCTGCGGAATATGTTTCAGACAGGCATGAAGAATTTATTTTTAATCAGCTTCAAAATACAGTCTATAATAAGCATGCCCTTAGGCAGTTATACTGTGCAAGCCATCATAAAAAGGAAAAAAAAAGAGCTTACAATGGAGCTTAAGAAAAATGGTCAACTGGATGCCAGGTTTTTTTTAATCTGTGGTTGTCTTTGCCCCACTGGGGATTCTTATATCTTCTTTTCATCAGGAGGGTATGGAAAAGCCACTCGCAAGTTCTTTATATGTTGGGTTCCACAAAAATCAATATAGGGGATATGAAGACAATTTTTAAATGCTAATGTGTGAAACATTAAAAATCCATGCAGTATAAACCAAGTATAATGTTACCAGCTCCACAGCTCAAATAGATCAAATGCAGCAGAAATTGTGGTATATTACACAATAAAGTGAAATAACCTTTAAGACAGAAGATTGACTATTTTGGGAAAGTTTTAACAATATGGTACATTAAGCCCTTCCGATAAAAATAACATGTCTTCTCATAAGAAGGAAATATGCTTTTGAAAGAAAACAACTGGGTAGTGATTCTAGGGGCTAAATGAGGGGAATTAAGCTTAGAGGGCAAAAGTTCAAATTTTATGCCTTTGGTACAAAGTAGGAGAAAATTTTCAGATTAGTCTTTTTTCAGAGCCTAATTTCATTTAATTGCAGCTTCATAATTATGATATACTAGTTACAAACATGCTTAGTTTCTTCCTGAAGACATCATAACTCAAATAGCACTAAAATTATTTTCTTTAAATCTCTATATACTTTTTTTAACAGCTGATGAGTTGTATTGCTAGAAAAAAAAACCAGAGTCTTTGACAGTGCTTTCATGTACTGAGTGAACCCCACTAAGTGACTGTTCTGGGGACAAATCAAGTGAAAGACATAACATGTTATAATCTATCCAAGAAAGATGAAAGATGGGAGTGTTTCTGCCCTTGTAAGGTTAGCTGGGGACCCACAGACAGATGAAGGAAGAGGCTAAGTTGACATTGGAAGCCTTTGGCAAGGCAGGATCTAAATATGTATCTTGGGAGTTGTAGAGGGCATGATATTATGTCATTTTGAATCTAAGTATTCTAATTCAGTGAAATCTTCCATAAATAAATAAACAAACAAACAAACAAATAAATAAATAAATAAAAGCCTGCAACACATGCACAGTATCTCTGGAAAAAAAAATGCATTTTGCATGCAGTTCCTTGTGCAATCATTTTCCTAGTACTCCTAGAAATAAATAGTGAATAGGGAGGTAGGTAAAAGGAACCAGTAACATGCAGGAAGCATTAAAATAAAAGAAAATATTCACCAAAGAAAACCCAATCAGACAATTAAGAAAGACATTCTTACACTCATCCCTATCAGCTTTTCTCTATGTTGGCCTACTAGATCAGTAAGGAAAAAGAATCAAAATACAGATCTAATTGGAATCATCTCAGTTCCTTTATGAATACACAATACAATGCCTCAAAACAGATAGATTTTGTAATTTTGCTTTAGGAATAGTATATCTCATGGTTCCTTCTTTAGTTATTTACTTGAGACTGCTGGAAGTCCCCTGTTAAAATTTCTGTTCTGATGTGAAGTCACAAACACTTTTCATTTTATTTAACATTTTAGTATTGTTTTTATGTGAAGAATTTTCAATTTTAATTTTAATTTTAGTTTTTATGCAAAGAAAGTTTGTAATGCGAAGAATTTCAACTAAAATATTAAAACCCTTTTTCATAACAGGAGTGTATTAAGTACAGAACAGATTTGCATAAGACTTCTAAAGATAGAGAGATTTGATTAAAAATATCCTTAATACAACTGAAATACAAGCTAAAAGACAAGAACCAAGGGAGAAAAATGAGATGCTTAAAAATATAATGAACTCTTGCGTGTTGTAATATAGTAGACAAGTAAAATCAATAAATGAATAAAATAAGATAATTTTCAATAATATTCAGAAAAAACCAAGATTAAGATTTCTGACTAATAGAGGAGGAACAATCACCAAGGACTTAGACATGGAAAATTTCTGTGTAAATTCTTTCCTATTAAAAAGAAAGCAGAGGTGTACTGGGAACAAAACTCAAGAAACCGAAGTAAAAATTTAAAACTAATCTTCAGTAAATAAAATGTTCACATACACTTAAGGAAAGGTAACAAAAGAGGTCTGAAAGGATGTGGCCCTTGGGGAAAAAAATCTAGCAGAGTTGTTAGTGGGAGCATCACACAGATTTTGCAGGCCAGGCTCAACTACCAGTTTGTTGAACGAATTGTAGAACTCCAGTTTAAACAGTAAAGAAAGGATGAGTGACCTGGACACATAAACTTTTAACCCAGCTTTTGTTTCAGGTGAAGAACTTGAAAGGATCACAGAGGAATTAATTTATGAGAACTGATGGAGTGGAAAGCACCTCACTGGGGCTGGCCTCAGTTTGCTGAGCTCAGGCTAACATTACTGATCGACTTTTTCCACATACTAAATTGGGCAAAAAAAGGATAAGGTAGAATTAATCTGGACTTCAGCAAGATGTTTTGATCTAGTTGCAATCAGAAAAGACACTGAGATAATGGAGATGAATTGCTGCCTTAAGATGATGATATTGTGGATGGTGATTAGTTTTTAGATAGAGTATTATCAGGCTGAGTCATGGTTCAGCTCAGCCAGCACTGTACTACATAATCTCTAATGATTTTAAGGCAGTGATTAATTTGGCCTTGATGAAATCTGCTGTTGGAATTGGAAGCAGCAATAAATAATTATTTCCTTAGAGCTGATATTATGTACATTAAATGGTTCTGAGGAGAACTCTGGATCTCCACTGAGCAGCATTTATATGAGCTCTTATGTCAAGGAATGGGAGAGGGGGTGAGTCACAATTTATAGACCAATTTTTAAGTGTTATTTAGAAAATGATTACAAAGATATTGAAGGGAGGAAAAGCAGTGGATAAAGCAGAGGAATAATGCACATAAAAAGGCCACTGAAAAGCCAAGTTTCTCCTGGGATGAATACATGGGTACATATCTCATATTTATTGTCTAGCAATACCTCCATACCTCTTTGAGCTGAGTACAAAATCCAAGTAGGAGCATAGGCAGTTTCTGAACAACTTCTGGAGTGTAACAGACTGCTTGTGATACAGAGTGGGAGAATCAGATCAGCAACATTTCTGATTAAGAGGGAAACTTCAGAGCAGTTCTGAATCACCTCCATTATATTTAGAAAACCACAAAGTGTGAACTTTATGTCCAAGTGGAAGTATTTGTATATGACTTTACAAGAGGAGATGCATTTCATGAAGTGGAAATTTAACATGAAATGCAGATTTCCCTAGTCTAGATGGAATCGAGCCTTCCTTCTTCACAGCAGCTCTACAAAAACTCTACTTTGCTTGCCAATATCAGCATTCCATACAGATCCATCCTACAACCACCATTACAACCCTGGGCTGGTATTTAGTAAAGACCAAAGTATGCAATTAGTTGGAGAATCAAATAATTATTTTATACTTGTATAGGGGAAAGTTTCAACTTTTCTTCTTATAAAGTTGAAGGATGTTCCAGCTACTCTGGGTCTCAGGTGCTTTTCTCCTGGCCCTACTATCTTAGAACTAGACCAGTTTGGTGGGGGAAGAACCTATCAAAAATAGAAATGCCGGCAGGAGAAAAATCATGCCGATGGGCCGCTGTATGGTCAAACAGAAATCAATTAATTAGGTTCCAATGCTGGAACTAGAATATTTATTTCTGTTTTATGTTGGCTTGATTTTTTCCTTTGGATATGCAGACTGACTTTTGTGTTCCAATCCCTGTAATAGGATGCATTTTAACTTTTTCCAGTATTCTCTGCATGACAGGAAACCACAACAACCTGTCTGTATTTAGTGTAAAAAAGAGATTAAAGAGTAAACACTGTGACTTTGGCCAATATTTTGCCAAGAATTATATCCTCAGAGGTTGCTACATGACAGTAGGTAACATTTCCAGAGTATTTGTCCCTGATTTCTTTTGTGTTTTCTCTCCAGAAATATGGAAAAGAATAACATTTTCTTTTGGAGCGTCTGCCATCCTGGCAACAAAAGAGAAAGAAACCAAGCTGGCTTTATTTTAGAAAATTAACCATATGCCTGACATCAGTGGGAGATGTGCCCTGTTGAGAGGAAAGAATAGCCCCTGATTTTATGGAGTTCTTTTGCAGGCTACAGGCTTGGCTTCTTATTTGCCAATTTTATTGATGCTTAAGGGTTCGTCTGAATATTTCCTGTATGCTTATGCTGATAAATACCAAAGCAGGTGAGAAAGGGAAGAAATATTATCCTAGCCATACCTACATAGGTGGGACGTATTTTATAATACATAGTTAAAAATGGAATCACATTATAAGCATGATATTTCTAGAGAGTATGTCATGGTAGAGTTGATAAATTCCAAACATGGTGATGTTCCACATTTCTTGATGCAGCTAAAAGACAGAAACATCTTCTACTACCCCTGAGAATATACAGTCCAAAGATTCTGACTTCAAAAGTATTTGTGCATATATTTAACTTCTACTAATAGTGATCACTACTTTCCACTAGCCTTATAAGATGGTTAAGGTTGAGTGTAAGTCCAAAGAATTCGCAAGGCAAGAAACATGAGTCAGGGTTTACAGAGAGAACTGAAGTCCAAAGACATTAAATGACTTTCCAGGAAGTGACTGTACATCAGAAGTAAAATTGAATTCAGACTGCTGAGACACAGTCATCCAACTAAACCACAAGTGCACACTTCCTCTATTTAGTTATTAGATAAAGAGTGAGATTGAAGAAAAGCTTAATTGCAGTATGTTTTGAAAACTTTTTGCCTCCACTGTATGGGCCAGCTTTCAAAAGTAGTATTTTTTTTTTATACCAAGACCTATATCATTCAGAAGGGTAAATACACATGGAAAGTGACAATGGAAAACTGATCTTGCTTTTAGAGAAGGGAAAAAAAAAATTTGAAACTTCTGCTGCTTATATCACAGGTAGACAACAGTCTGAAATACTCATACCTGTTTCTATCATGTTGGTATCACAGTGTAACCATGATTTTATTACCATATCTTTGTTCTCTGGCTTTCTGTTTCAAGGAGCTGATCAAAATTAATGTGGTCTCTCTACCCAATGGCGTTTATTTTGGTTATGAGATTAGAAATGTAAATTTGCAATAAAAGAAGAAAATAGGAAGCTGTTTTTAATGAATATTTTACACATGATTAATTAACAGAATCCCCTACAGGAATTTGGAAGTAATAAGGAATTGACTGAAAATAAATTAAAAATTAATAAAGGGGTCTCCAAACAACTTTGTTTATGAGCATTACCAGTTGCATTCTTAGTTATGAATATTTCAAGCCGCTTTGCTATTCAGGATGTTTTATTCTTGGAGTGTTCATAATTTTAGAGGTGATTAGACAAAAAAAGGAACTCCACAAAACAAAATGTCTTGAAGTGATAAAACCTATCTGGGGAAAACTCGCTAATGTACAAATAATGGCTTAATATCCATCGTTTTTGTCTAATAATACCTGCAGTATGATGCTCCTCTTAATCTTCAGCTTCTAAACAGAGTGAACAGAAATGCTCACTAATTCATTTTGAAAAATGAAAAAATTTTCCAAGATGCTATCTTAAGCACTGCAGACACTCAGCTTAGCATAGCCATTAATACTTGTTAACTGAGCCTGGAAAGGGGCTTTGGGGCATGCACAGACTGTTGCAGTGCTGGTCCAGCAGCAGGTAGTGGATGGGGGTGCAGCATCAGAGATGTGTTGCCGAGCAGCCATGGATGAAACTTGCATGAATATGTTTTGCTAATGGCAGGAAGCATGGCTACTACTTACTCGGTTGTTCTATTCTTATTTTTTTCTTGTAAGTCAGTACATCAAAGTGACTTGAAATGACAAAAAGAAAAAAAAAAAAAACTTCCCTTGTTTACAGCATATCTTCATTTATACTAGTGTAGCAGAAATGCTCCAGAGAAGAAAAATACTACGCGAATCCCAGTTGTTTTTGTGTGTTTGCAATATTTAACTTGCTAAAAATCTGAAGTAAAAGTGAAGTGATTTGAATTCACTGAAATTACTTCAGATATAAAAAATAATATAAAAAATTCCCAGAGAACTTAATTAAAACATCTGGCAACTTCATCTGTGGAAAGTCAGAATATAAAGAATTCAAAAGCAAATAAGTGACCACTTAAAACTAAGTAAGTCCACTTACTTGTTAGATGATCTGAGTGCAGAGAATCAGCTAGGTGTGATTACAGCAAAACTAAACTGAAATAATTAGGATTAAGTCAGTTTTTAGTGACAACAAGAACAAGAAATCAAAACCAAAATTAAGCCATGGCAGATTTTGTCAACTAGAACTGCGGTGCATTTCTCTAAAAAATAAAGTAAAAAATATAACTGATTACAATAATTTAATGTCACTAACAATTTTTAATTAAAATCTTAGCAGTATTCTCATTGTAAAAAGAAATTTTAATTTCTGAGGTTGATAAGTCCATTTACTAAGGTTTTCTGAGATGATTTGCTCTTTTGAAGATAAGCTCCAGAACAACACTTGTGGGTATTCATTATATTCTCCACAGCCTCTAAATGATTGTTCCCTCTCCTAGTGGAAATACACTCTTTTTATTTTTAAGGTAGGAAATCACCTTGAGTACTTCTGATTGACTTACAAAGATGGAAACAAAAATGGTTGAAATTCAAACATGGATGCCTGTCAGTGAAATATTGGCTAGAACTCCAAACATTGGCAAGTTTTTATTGAAAGAAATAACACTCATCTTCTTGATGGGAATGAATGCCTGTAACTGCAGTTAGAGAGTAGCAGTGTGGCAGGAGCTCACCAGGAGCGCAGTGTAGCCATCAGCCTTAATAGGGCAGTGGTGCTGGAGGAATCGGCAGGTAGCGAATGAACAGCTGGGGAACAGTTTGATTCACAGATGCTTCAATATTGCTAGAAAGGCCTGCAGTGAAATTCATGGATGTTTTACAAATAACAAGACCATAGCTATTCCAGCTGTGAATAGTCAAGTTGCAAATAATAGTTGGAGGGCCTCGACCAATTTTCCCCTGAGCTATAAGATACTGGAGTGGATCACTATGGGACTCTACAGTACATTTTCCTCGACAGGAGAGGTGGGAGGAGGGAGGTGCATTCTCTCCTCCCCTCCTCTTAGCACTCCAGACCATACATTGTTCCCATGACGTGGTAGAGAAGTGCTGAAATCAACTACATCTGTACACAGTTAGCTGTCATATTATAAAAATGTTGAACATTTAACATATCAAGCCATTCTACTTAAGAAATATTTTTTCCTTTAACTAAAGAAAATGCCAAGTGAAAAGATCAAATACAGTTCCTGATTTACACTTTGCAAAAACTCTTTCTTCAAAAACTAAAAAAAAAACAATTTGTATACATTTTCTGAGGTTTTGATGTACAAATTCCTGAGAAAACTCTCACAAAACTTTCTCAGAAGAAATGTATAACAGAGAAGTGAACACAAGCCAGAATTCTCAGATAATACTGTTCATGCCAAGAAGACAGGAAATAAATAGAATAAACAGTTAAAAGTAAATGACATTTTTGAAGTCTCTCAGGTATAGTTTCCTCAGGTTCTTGTCTTACAAAGAGTCTGCATAGCCAATATTGCAGGGTCAGGCTCCATAATTCATATTTATAAAAAAGAAGCAAGTAGGTTATCAGTAGTGGTAGAAATAATTTGCACTACCCATTGTGGAACTGTTTAGAAAATATAACTGGGCTTTTTTTTTTTTTTTTTTTTTTTGACCAAATTATTAAAGGATGGAAAACAGCATGCAAAACAAGCCTATAAGAACATGCTAACCATAGTCATGCTCTGTGGAAGCAACATAATTCTTTACCAAAAAGAAATAAAAAGAAAAAAAAAAAAGAAAAAAAAAAAAGAAGCTTTAGTTATGATTCGAAAAGCAGAAGTCTGCCCACGTATAGAGAGGTAGTGATTATCAAAAACAGATTGAAAAATGTGTTTAATTGACATTTTTAGCATCTGTTTTACTTCCATCTTCATTTAGGAACTGAATCCAAAGTAAAGAAATATTTTGGCTTTGAGTCAAGTTAGATTTTTCAGGCTTCAGTTCATTTTTATCATGTGCAGTTTTGCTGATTTCTATTTACTTATTTTTATAGCCCACTGTTTTTGTAGCACATTTTTATCTTGCATATGTGAGTGAATTTTATGTAACTATTACACATTAATATTTCCATAAAAAGCTATGGAAATGATATGAAACCCTGGCATTCCTTCTCCCATTCCCCCTCAGTCAACAGTAATTTACTACAATTATTTGGATCCATTGTCTCTCCAAAACACAAAAAGTCTTAAGTCCTGGCACAAACAACAATCAGAAAATGGCTAAGTAATCTTTTACTTCAGTTGCTCAGAAGAACCCTGCCTAAAAAAAAATGAAACCGATTTCCATCCATATCATGAAGCTAGCTCACAATAAGCTTGTCTCTCTGCAGACACTATCTGCTGACCTTCTGTCCTTTTCCCAGATGTTCCACTTGTATGCTGTCAAGATCTTCTGACCCACAGTGATTTCTTCTTTCTCTAGCTGCTCTTTTGAAGGCTGGTCCACTCACAGCCATCTCTATCCAAACTTCTGGGGATGCAGGTGGTGACACTGATCACAGTGTCATCAGGTGCACTGACCACAGTGATGGCTGTGATGGACTGGGTACCCCGACCACTCTCATCAGAACTATTCAAAATTTTCTGGAACTGTATAGATAAAAATTCAAACCTTGAAGAAATTCAGGAGCCAATGAGAACCCAGCAACTATTATGTCATTCCTGTACACAGCAGCTCACATATGATTTAGCTAAGACACAGCTATCCATTGGTTCCTTGCAGAAACTAAGGTTGGAATCACAGAAACAAAATACTTATTTATAAAGAAAAGGTCATAATATGCGAGCAGGAGCCAAGCAATTTTTGTCTTTAATAACAATGCATTGACAAGGACAGAGCTTTTAAAGCAAAGCCAACCATTCACTGTAGCAGTGAGTTCAAACAAGCTGTATTTTATTGCTTATTTTCCTTGTTGCATTACCCAGGGACTGTAATGTAATTTGCTAGTGACATCTACCCTATTCAAATACATTAAAATAAGGATTCTTTGCTGTTTCACAAAGAACATAGCCACTATGTCTTTTGATCTCAAACTTTTATTAAAAATCATGTTTGTGTATTTGATTTGTTTTTACAATGAGTAGGCAGGCAGTGTTTTGCAGTGAGTTTCCATAATCAGATATTCACTTATATCACTCACTTTTAAATAAAGTATAAAGTGGTGGCATGGAGGGAAAGTATAAAGCTATTTTAAAATGAAGCACACTGATTAAAACTGAATAAATGTGTTCAAGCAATGAATCTGACTATAAAGGAAGCTTAAATAAATCTACATTTCAGTGCAGGCAGTGTATGAGCAACGCAAACATTTAGCTTAGATTTCTATATAACTCAGCTAACAGCTATTCTCAATACTATTGAAATAATGATAAACCAGTTATTTTTCTCTTATATATGTGCATATATACATACACAGATACATAATACGACAGATAGATACTACTTCTGGTATCTCTTCTAGAAACTTAAATGAGATTCAAACCTCAGCCCAGTAGCCTGGGAAACTGAATTACTTTACATCAGTGTTTCCAATGAATACTACTTCTGTACTCACAGAAGCTGAATCCCAGGAATTAAACTGAGTGTGAGGTTAAGTGCTTACACTTGTCTTGCCTTGGACCATCCCTCTTGGATACTAAATTTAGCTCCTTGTAAGAGAGAATATAAGAGAATACAGTCCCGTGAGTTTTTGTATATTCATGTACATCAGATCAGGTCTGGAACACCTAACTGGTTGATTGAGCTCCTTCCTTTCTCACAAAGTGCATTAAAGTATTTCCTTTTTATTTCATGAGCAGTTTTTGAAACTGCTTCTCTATCTACTAAAAACTATAGAACGGTCCATTAGACTATCACATGAAATTAACTGAGCATTAAACAGAAAAATCTACATTTAAAGTCTTGAATTCATGCTATCTGGCTTTACACCTGGACTGACCTACAGCAGTTGTCAAGACCCTAAGAAATGGTATAATGGACCGTCATATAAATAGAAACTTGCAATCAATCAGAAGAGTTTGCACTTCATTGATCAGCTAAGATGAGAAAAAAAGATCTGTAAATGCAGTTCTGAAAGTCAGAGGAATGCTTACGCATCTTGTTTACCTGAAGCTGAACTTAAAATGCCTGGATTCCTCAGCACTGTGGAGTTAAATTTAAATATTCAGCAAAACAGCGAAAAACTGTCCTGAAAAAATCCGTGGCAAAAACCTCAGACAAAAGAAAGAGCTAAGCATCTGTCATGAATATTTTTTAGCTGTTACGTGTTGTAACAAATACAACTTGCATCTCACACCAAAAACTGATACATTTTTGCACAAATATTGGCAATTCCGAAGTTACAAAATAGACATAACTGCTCCATACTTGCCAGCATAAATTTTGTTTTCAAATATATATAGCAGTTAAAATAAATCTATCAGAAGAAATGGGAGAATTTGTCATAAAACCTGATGTGAATGTTGAGACTGGGTTTTGGCCAGCTGCATCTTTTAACCAGCACCTTATCAAGAAAACTTTCTTTCCTTCTGAATGGCACATTCCAAGACAAAGGATGGTAGGAAAAATGAGCACTGTAAATATACTGAATGGTTTCTTTTGTAACGTGTGTTGCTAATGACTCCTGAGTTAAGATTGGCAATGAAATTTGCATTTAAATCAAGGATGAAATCCCCTTGTTTCATACCTTAATGGTTGAGCAGTCTCTAAATTTGGTACAGCAAACTTCAGAAGAGAATTTTCCTTGTTATATTCTTTAATAAATATTTACTACACAGTTATTAAATATTTGCAAAGGAAAATTGCAAAGGAAATATCTTTTCTTTTGTGCCATTTTCTCGTGTTTTACAGTTGTCAGTCCCAACAAACTGCACAAATATATGGGTTTATTTATATGACCATTTAACCTATGGTCAGCGTGGGCCATTCTAGAAATACTGAGTTAAGTATGAACAGATGTTTTGCTAAACTAAGTAATCTACTTTAGCTGTACTTAGAAGAGACCCTTCATCCTGGATCTTTTTTTTTCTGATGAAGATAATTTCTTTTTCCTCTGAGTTCACTAGTTCTGTTTTTTTGTTTGTTTGTTTGTTTTGCTTTGTTTTCTGTGCAGAGCTGAGCAGCTCATCACATATGTAGTATTATTTTTGTATTACAGCTTGGTGTTAGAATAATGCCTTTTTGTGACTGCCTGCTTTGATCCATAAAAATGGAGCAATCATAACTGTTACAAGAAAATAACAGTTTTCTTGTACAGATGCATATCAGGGTAACAGAATTAGAAAGCTGACCCACAGCTAATCATAAGGACTAAAAAAGTTGTTTCTACAATTGGATAAAATCTGAGTCAATTATAAAGTTCTTTCATGCCTGCTGTGAAACTGTTCTTTACAGACCTGCTGTTAGCATCATAACTCCTTCGTTTATTCCCCTTCTTTATTTCAATGGGCAAATTCCCTACCAAAGAACAGTTCCTACCCAAAGAGCTTTGTCACTGTGATGTGAGTTGTTTCCTTTGAACTAAGCTAAAAATCTCCAGACTCAAGCCAGGCAAGAGGTGAGGAGTTGTGTTAGGCTACATTAAGAAATCTATGATTTATGGTGGGGAGCTTTAAGGATGAGGCCAGGGTAAGGAAGAACAAATGAAACATCAGCAGAATATTAAGTAACTTCCAAGCTGATTTGCCTTTCACAGCCTGCTTTAGAGGTGTGTATGATCTAATAATCCCATCCATGGAGAATAAATAAATAAATAACACACATATATATATATGTGTATATATGTATATATGTGTGTGTGTGTGTGTATATATATATATGTGGATGTATTCCATACAGTATAGAGAATATTTGGCTTAATATATAATATTATAATTGGATTATAAGTGAAGGGTGGAATTTCTCTTTTGTTAAGTAGAGCTGGATTAGTAAAGCAACAGACTCGGATCAAAGAGCTCGTGGAAAGACTTAGTGCAGTTCTTGGGAAGTGTAGCAACTGTCAAAAAATCAGAGGAACATTTAAAAGAACAATATATAGTTCCTAGCTTCAGAGAGAAGTAATCAGCCTCCAAAGAACAGCAAACCTGGGGTGCAAGGAAGATGTTGCCACATCCTACCCCATGAGAAGAAGCACTGAAAAAGCATGCACTAGAGGGATTTTCCCATGTTCATCGTGTTTCCTGCAGTTCCTCCAGTGTTCTTCTGTGTGAAAGACCCCCTTTTTTTTTTTTTTTTCAATTACATAAAAGGACAAGAAGAGATAAAAGCTAGGTTCAGGAAGTTATGCTGCCCAGATAATGACCCTTTCTTTGTTAACATTCCTAAACGTGAAATCCCAAAGAGAATGAATTCAGCCTCTCATCTTCTATTTCCCTTCCTCCTTTTGTTCATGTTGCTGTCAGTCTCTTTGACACATTCTCCTTCAAACACTCCCTATCAACTCTAATATTTCCAAGAAGAAGAGTCTTTTATGTTCTTCATCATCATGGAGACACTATACATTTCTTCAGGTCAGTGAACAACTTTTTCTCTGACCATTCAACCTGACAAATAAATTACACTTAGACTTTAGAAGAAAATAGTAATACATCTATAGCCAAGATCAAACAAAAAACATACTAACACTATGTGATCCACCACGAGCCCTTTACTCCTTTCAGTATTACTGGGAATATGGTTTATCAATGTTAACTAAACTAAACATTTTTGTGCTTTTAAAATCAAATAGAAATGTTCAGATATCAGTCATCTCTAATCTACAAAGTCTTTGATTTCTCACCTTAGCTTCCACTGATACAACAGAATTAAAAAAGCTGCCAGGCCAACAATAAAGCAAATGAGTAACATGTAAATTACCCATCCAGGAGCCCTAAATGACTGTACAAGAGACACCACAGGTGCACACTATGTGAGTGCAAGTGACAATGAAGAGCAGTAGGAGGTCATGACAGTGAAAGCAGGTGACCCACAGAAAAGCCTGATACATCTTCCTCCTCTAAGAACTATCACAGTGAAATAATATCAGGGGTTCAAAGAGTCATCCTCAGCTACTGGACTTCACTGCTAATTTTTGCAAGGAGGAGATCTGAGGATGTGAATTTTCATGAATTATTTCAACTCCCAGGGATATTTGAGAAAATTGTAATTTATTATTTTTCTAATGCTTTCCAAATACTTTATCTTCTGCTTTTCGTTTGCACCCCAAAACATTAGCATGTTATAGAGCCTGTGAGGTAGAAATAGTGTGTGGAATACATGCAACTTTTGTGAGCAAATTCTGAACCACTGAGAGATGGAAATTTAAACAGGTCAAAGAATAAATTGTTTGGAGCTATAGGTAAAATGGTTTTTGTTCATACTTTGACAATCAAATCATTTAGTTTGCCCATCTCACCTATTGTCTTTTTCAGATCAAGTTTACTAATTCCTGATAGCATGTTTGCTCTAAGTAAAATAGAATCATAGAATGGCCTGGGTTGAAAAGGACCACAATGACCATCTAATTTCAACCCCCCTGCTACGGGCAGGGTTGTTGATCGCTAGACCAGGCTGCCCAAAGCCACAAACAGCCTTGCCTTGAATTATCGAGGCACAGGGCATCCACAACCTCCTGTTCCAGTGTTTCACCACCCTCTGAGTGAAAGAATTTCTCCTAATAGCTAAACTAAACCTCCCATCTCAGTTTAAAACCATTCTCCCTTGTCCTATCACTACCCACTCTCGTAAACATCCTGTTTATATGCTCCTTTGTGCATATTATTATTGTGCAAAATACTATTTTCTGTACCAAAAATTACACAGATGGAATCAAATCTGGAGTTGAAAAGAAGTGTTGAACAATAAATTTACTAAAAAACAAAAACTCACATCCTGAGTAGGAGGAGAGAACCCTGTAAGAAATTCAAACTAAGTTACAGAAATAGTTTTAGCCAAATAATTATCCATTTTATTTTGACATTTCTGAAACTGAAATGTTCCATTTTGGAAATGCCAAAATCTTTCACTTTCACTTTTTCTAAACTAACCTTTCTGAATTTTTATTTTGAAACTAATTCAAATGAATAATGCATTAAATAATCTAGACGGAGGACAGAAAAGCGATTTCTTTGCTTAATGTAAAGAAAAAAGAAAGAAAATATTTTTTGTTTTATATCCTTCCTGGAATTATACTTTTCTGGTAATTTTTCATTTCCTGTTATATTTACACTTACACATTATTAGCTATGGTCAGAATCTAAAATTAATACTATGGTATTGGGCCACCCAATTTCACTGGACTCTATCAGTTTCTATCTGTTTATTGGATGAGCAAAAATTGGAATCCTCTCTATTCTCTCCTTAAAAAAAAAAAAAAAAAAGAGAGAGAAGACTGTAGAGAGAGAGAGAGATTGTAGAGGAAAAGGTTTTGTTGGTGTGTGTTTGCATCCAGTTGTCCATCCATCTCTCAAAACCAATTCCCCATTTCCCATCTGCTTAATTTGCTTAAGCAGCTAATTAATTTATAGACAGCTTCTGTCAATATGCTTAGTTAGCAAATAGCTGTCACAGGACAATCCTATCTTCCTAAAGTAGCCAATGCAGCCAGGGACTGGTGGGAGGCTGATTTTTTTCATCAGATGAAGTGAGAACTCAGTGACGTAAAAGTTCAGAAATCCTCCCTTGAATCATGGTAAAGAGGCATTCTTTCTACCTTTTACTCACAGTAAATGGATATATTGTCATATCCCACAGAACCACCTGCTGGTGAAGTGCTCTTTTCTCCAGCAGCTGGAAAGCGTCCTCAAAGATGTACCAGGTCAGGTTTTTTTCCTGTTTATGCTTTTAAGAGAAAAGTTCTAGAAACTGTCAATGTTCCTATGAACTGAGAATTGTTTTCTTTATGGTTTTACAGCAAAAGAAAAATCCCCTCACTGATTCAAGACCTTTCCTCCCACTGAACTTTGTTCCCATTTGATATTCCGTAGTTTCCTATTTCATAGGTATTATTCGTTCTCTCACTAGAGTGGGCCATTCATGCATGGAGACATTTATTGTCAAATCAGGCTTGAAATGCCACTGCGCTTTTGCTTTTATTAGCTGCCTTTATATGATGATGATCATCATGCTTGCTGTGACTCAGCACTGAGCATTAGAGGTCTATGTGTGGCAGATCACTGCAGTTGGTGAAAGATTTGGGCTTTTTCTTCACCTCCCTAATAATTGAGGCTTCACTGAGGTAGAAAGAGAGAAAATATTAGCACCTGGAACTGAGGAAAAAACAAACAGAGCATTGTTGAACTTCGTTATAACTAAGAGCTATAGTAAAGGGAACATCAGTGCAATTAGGGTGTGATCCAAAGCCCATTAAAGTCATCGGGAATCAGTCCACTGACTTAAACAGGCTTTGGATCAAGCCCATATTGCATATCAGAAGGCAGTTCTATCCAAAGGAGATTGCATTTCAAAGTGTGAATAACGCCGCTGTAAACAGCTTTGCTGTTAGAAATTCCAGCTCTGTTAGATTTTCTGTTGCTGGCATCTTCTTTTCATCAACATTTGTCTTGCAGCAGATTGTGGTTATTATTCTAAATCCAAAATGCTTTTTTAAAAAAACATCATCATCAAGGCAGATCTTCTCAACAGTTATATAATGCAGTGGGCATGGCCATGGTTGACACAACATAGTAATAAAAAGACACCTTGGAAACCTGTCACTTTAATGTCCTATTGATTTTATAGACTTCTAAAGTGTTTTGTAGTTCTGACCAAAACAGGCTCTGTATGCAGAAAAAAAGGATGATTGGGGTCAACTGTTCAGAATGCCTGAATGTTTTGTAAAAGCACAGTGTCAAAAGGCCTCTAAATAACCATACATTTCTCCCCATGATGCTGCCAGGAGAGGAAAGGTGGCAGAAGCTATTCTAACCAATAGTAACAACTATCTCCCTAAAATCATTACTAGTATTGACTGCTGGTATGTCAGTACAGGACAGAACATTGCATTTGCTGAATTTAGGACAAAAGCAAAAGGAGCCTTCTCAGGGAGCTGGTGGTAAACACAGTCCCTTTACCAACTTCCAGAACACACCAGGATGAAGTTTTTCTTCTTCTGTTTCCACGTAAATTAACTTGTAGGCATTATGTTCCCTACTAGCTATATTTACCATCACCCATCAGTAGGAGACCTGTGCAGAATGGTCATTCCCCAGGAGATACTCAAGGTTTTTTACATCCAGTTCTAGTAGGGAACTTTGCTTTCTGCTATTTATGGCTATTCCTACCTTGAATGTGGGAATTGTAGGGAAGAAAACATGAATCTAGATGGACCAAGTAACCTCAGAATAAAGGTAATTTCTGAGTTCTTGACATATTCCCAGCTGATATGGAGGACAGTATTTTCCCAATTTTTCCTCCCTGGGCACATTTCCAAGAGGTAACAACCAAGAAGCTGTGTTTGTAGCAGAGGTGAGATAAGGGTAAGATGGTGGTGCTCAATGTATGCCTAATTGGGGATTAGGGGATGCATGAAAGAACATTCATGAAAGAGAAGCATATACAGACAAATATGGTAGGTATTTTTAATAGGATTTTGAGAATATATATGGTTCTATCTTCATATAATGAATAAATGGTGCTGCCACTCTGGTGCTGAAGAAGGTAATGACTGAAAGAGCCCATTAGGATAACCCTAAGGAAATTCACGTGGTTTACAAGAAGAAAAAGTTTTTAGGTGGGGGATGTTATATAAGTCTTGAACAAATAAATCTTAATATTCTAGGCCAAATGAGGTGATATTTAGATTATTACCTAATTTTTATTGTTGTATTTTTTCATTTGAGGCTCTCGAGGAGATGGAGAAAGGAGATCAGTTTCAATACTTGACATACAAAGCAAACAGTACATGAACTACACGTGAAGAATCTGGACACACTTTGGACATGTCAGGAAGTACAGAGAAACAATGGGAAAAAAATGCACATTTTTTTCCACGTGTTTATGACACAATTCAAAATAATTATGAAATTCATCTTAGAAGCAGAAAATATGCCTGTATCAATTCTGTGTCTGAAGTATTAAATCTAGCATATGTCAGTTAAAAAAACAAACGAACAAACAAAAAAAACCAACCAACCAACCAACCAAAAATAAAAGCACCTAAAAGGCAAACTTTGGAAATACTGTTGCTGAGAGCATGAAGTACTTGCAGCAAGTAATAAATTGTGGAAAGCCAGGATGTAGAGCGTTTGCCATTTGTGTTATAAATATGCATCCCCTTTCACCCAACAGAGAAGATAAATTTACATTCCCAGTTCTTCAATCCAGCTGCACCATTTGGAATTAATTTACCCAAAGAAAATGCAAAGGATCAAACAAGGTTGATCTCTGCTACAGTCAGTGAATAAAATGGAGCTTAATGCCAAATATTAATAATCCTTGGGCATAACCAATGGTAGTAGCATTAAATTTCTGGCTCATGGCAAAAAGTGTTAGTTCTTATAAAAAGGCCTGAATTAAGACTATGATCTGATTTGCATGTGAAGCATATAATACAATTACATTCTGATGAACTCACATGTCAGAAGCAGAAATCTTTCCTTTTACCAGATTTTTTTTTGTCATGACACCCTCTGTCCTTCTTGGAAGAAGATAGCACTTCTGTAGCTACTTTGTTCTGAGGACACCAGAATGTCTTACAAACATTACATACTTCATTTAAAAAAAAAAAAAGAAGAAGAAGAAGAAGGAGGATAATTACAAACTAATTACAAACTGAAATAAAACTGCCCGTGGTGTGGAATTCAGAAACAACCCTCCAAATGTAAACAGGTGGGAAGATTATTCTCCAGTGGTAACAGCCACAGCAGTTAGAAGAGACGATCCATATACAGTTTTATGCAAAATGGTCAAGACCTCAATTTCAAATTTTACATTACGAATCCCATTCAATAGGTTATTATCCCAAATAGTTTTCTATAGTTTTAATTTAGCAATAACCAAATATTGAAATTGTGCTCATTGAATAACCAGTACCACTTCATGGAGCATATTTCTATGCCCATTTAGAAGGCTTGATAGAATTACAGTAGTAAGTGGCATAAAAAAGTGTTATCATACTGTGAAGTAAAGCAAATCAAATCAAATTAATACCAATTTAGCTTTAAATATAAGTGTCGACAATGCAAGTAATTTAGCTCCACTATTTTAATGGACAATTCAGATTAATTTTCTGGTAATCACGTAGATAAACTCTCATCCACTAGTGGTTGATTGATAGTCATCTCACTTCTGTGAAAGTGTTTCAGTGGCATTTTTGAAACAGAAAAAGTGTTCATTACAAACGTGGGATGTGAAGAAATTTTGGTTATGTTCATGGTCACATTTTGAAGAGATCTGCTTTTTGTTATTGACAATAACATCAAAATCAAAAGTCCTAATTTCGCTGGCCAAACACATACGATACATATGAGTAAAAAAGTTAAATTGTTAGAAGATGAAGAAAACATTTTGTTTCTATTGAAATGGCAGTTATTGTTCAGAATTTTCTTTTTTTATAAAGAAATTTTTCACTCCAGCACATTGATACTTTATTTTCAAAGCCAAAATGAAATGACACAGCATTCTTAGAATTCTTCTTTTCTCTGAACACAGAAAATGAGTTTGTCAAACATTTGGGTTGAATTTACAACTCTGGAAGAAAAAAAATTCGGTGAAGAAGAAAAGCGTACAGCTCCAGGCTGTGCAAGAATTGCTTGGAGAATGATCAATGCCACATCACCTACCGGTTTTATCTATTAACTGGATAATTTGTCTAGAAGTTGGCAACAAGAGAACGACATCCAGTTTACTCTATTAGTAAGTTCCCCAGCCATGGGCAGTATAGAAGAAAGTAGATGAATTATCACAAGTTTCTTGAACTTGGAATACAATTAAAGACAGTGAATAAATATGTTGGCATACAATTCTTTGAACTATATTTAAGTCAAAAAGTGATCGTTTTTCAATTTTAAACAATTTTGATTTCGATTTCTTACTGCCCTTCTGTAAGGGCAGGTTTCATCCTCTATTTTATCTACTATGAAGGGCTGTTTGTATCACTGTCAGGCATTGCCCTTTTAGAAATTTTATCTGTCAGACATTAGTGGAGTATTAGTAAATATCCACATTCTCAGACCACATGCATACAGATGTGATCAAAATGGTTTTATGAAGAAAATAATTTAGGCCATGTTTAAACAGAATAAAATAAATTGATTTTATATCTATTCTGCATATAACAGAAATTCATTATATTACTTTGAAGCACATACATCACTTCCATATTGCTCTTCCTTTGGAATTTCACCTCCAGCAAAATCAACAAAGACAGAATATTGCTACACATGGGTCATAAAATATGCCTGAGGGACACAGGTAACGTATTGAATGGCTGAACTGTCATATTTTTAAGCTATTTTTAGTGACTGTATTTATTCACTGTGCTGTGCTATTAACATCTTCAAGATTTCTGTCCTCCCAGCATTTTGTTTTTAATATTAACAGACCTGAAATAAATTGCCTACACATATTTCTGTAAAGAAGCAGTAGAGGGACAAAGAAGGAAAACAAACCAGGCACCTTTCATTTGCTGCTCACTAGCATTTCTATTTAAGAGGTTTCCACCATATTTTAAAAAGGCAGTACTCTTACAAGAACGGATACAAGGAGAACTTTGCTTTCCTTCTTTCTTAAAATGTTTTCCCAAGGCAGCTGAAGAAAACCAGTGAATATAGAAACACAATTGTTTTGATTTCAGTAAAAATAACTGATTCCACCTCTCAGGTCAGGTGTTATGGTGTGATAATGTCATTTAGATGCAGAGTCATTCGTAAAGTAACAAGCATTTTTATAGCCTAAGGAACGTCGGCCCAGCTCTTTTCCTGGCAAAAATCAGCATAGTTTCACTGAAGCAAATGGAGCAATTCTGATTTACATAAGCTGAAGACATGGTTCTTTATTTCTCAGAACCACCTTTCATAATATCCTGAGGATATGGGCTGAAATAAATAAATAAATGTGCTGTGCCCTTCACCTGGCAAACTCCACTTTCTTTGCTAAGCTACTGCTCAAACACACCACTCCTTAGAGCAGAAAGATGCTCTCAGCTCACGATTTCACAGCAATATCAAGAAACATTCAGTTTGACTCAAGAATATCATGGAAACCATTTCTCCAGCCCAGATCTCTCTTGTGGAAAAAAATCAAACGAATACTAAACACAGGGTTTCTTGTGATTAGGCACTGGACTGACAGTGCCTTGTTCTTGCAGAGAGCATGAGAGTCAAAATCCTACTGTAATTAGTGTTTGATGAGCACAGTACCCCCAAAGCAAAGCAAAACCAAGGGAAAATAGAATTGCAGTGTTATAACTAAAACTAGTTTATACTGTTATCATGTGCATTTTAACAATCTGAGAATTTTCTATACATAACACCAGGAAGTATATGGAGCCCTTGGTAATTCCCCTTAGGCCCACCTGTATCCCACACTTTAAATTAAAGAGAGAAAAAAATACACTGGTTTGAGTTTTACAACAATTTTGGCCTGAAGCAAACCACACATTTTCCCCAACACAAATCAGCTGCATTTAATTCCCCAGACAGCTGGCATGAACACAGCCTCTCCACAGGACACCTGAATTACAAAATTAGCACATTCAGAACTCTAAATCACATTCCATTACATTAAGCCCTAAGGTCCAACATTACTGAGAAGGAGAATAAATTGCAGAACTTCTCCTGAATTAACCCTCTTAGCACACTCTCAAAGTTATATTGCCCTTTCCTATCCTTTAAAGAGACATGGAAACTTGAACATTCCCTCCTGCTCTTTCTAATCTATTTCTCTTCTTGCCAAGTGGCACAGTTTATGGAACATAAATTGAATGTCTTGTCAGAAACTCACATTTGTAAATTAGCCCATCACAAGCTTTTTTGACTCACTTAGAAAATTTGCAGGTTAATGTTTATGTCTGGTCCTTCAAACAGCACAGATCCATTTACTTCTCCCTAATAGCGTACTTTATTGCAGTACAATAGCATACTTTGTAGAGCAAACATTTTCTGGTTGGTTTCTGTGCTGTGCAGGATGCTGTTAACATAGAAATAATTTCTGCAAGAAGTGATGCAAATTTGCGAGACAGTTGTACTTACAGTTTGTCAGTTTTTGCTATATTATGATTATGTTATTGTTCTGTTGTAATTAGTAGGAATTTTGATGTTAGATGCTATACACTTGAACACCCAGATTTTAAATCCTCAGAAACTGATGATTAAAAAGATGATGAAACAGTAACAGCAGGCCTTCAAGATGGAAGCATAGGATCAGAAAAAATATCAGTAGTACATGCGAACAAGCACAGAATTATATCTTAAAAGAATGCTGTCTTGAAATTTTAGAGCTTCTTTCTAACTGCAGAATACCAATATAATGATAAGATACTTTAGGAAACAGCATAGGCAAACCTCAGATTTGTCCCAGAAGAATCTGGGAGGGCTCCTTCAAGAATCTAATTTGAAATGCCTTTACACCAAGGCACATAACATGAGAAAGAAGCAGGATGAGGTAGAAACCATGGTGTAATTAGAGAACTATAATCTAATTGCTATTACAGAAACATGGTGGGACAAATTGCACAACTGGGTTAGTATGACTGAGGACTACAAGATTTTTAGAAGGAAAAGGCAGTTCAAGAGGAGAGGGGGAGTTGCCTTCTACATTAAGAAGTGGATCAACTTTGAAGAGCTGCAGCTGAGAAAGAGCCAGGACCAGGTTGAGTGCTTTTAGGTTAAAATTAGGGACCAGACAAATAAAAGACATGAACAGGTTTCAAAAGTGTGCCCACATAAACCTAATGAGGTTCAACAAGATCAATTGCAAGTGTTGCTTGGGTTGAGGCAATCCCATGTATGTGTACAAGTTGGGAGAAGAACTTGCTGAGAGCCCTAATGAGAAGGATATGTGGGCCTTGGTGGATGAAAAGGTAGACATGAGCCAGCAGTGTGTTCCTGAAGCCCAGGAGGCTAGCGGTATCCTGGGCTGCATCAACAGAGGGGTTGCTAGTAGGTAGAGGGAGGGGATTGTCTCCCTCTGCTCTGCCCTTGTGAAGCCCCATCTGGAGTACAGTATCCAGGCCTGAGGCCTCTGGCCTGAGGCCTCTGGTACAAGACATGGAGTTGTTGGAGTGGCTTCAGCAGAGAATCACAGAGATGATCAGAGGGCTGGAGCATCTCTCCTGTGAAGGAAGTTTTGAGAGATTCTCACTACAAATACTATGTTATTGTGTGGCACTCCAGAAACTCATGACAAGTATGGCAACTTTGCAGAAACTTTCAGTGTTTGTTGAATGAGAACAAGCAGTATTCTTATATCACCAGTGCCCAGATGGTGCGTGGATCGATCCGTCTTTATAGAATGAATTTTAGAAGCTAATAATCTGTGTATTTTAAATTCTGTTTTAAGTTGTAGATGGGGAGCTTGTGATAAACAGACTGAAAAAATCAGTTATGCTAATTAAAAAAAAAAAATCCTTCTAGGATCTGTTTCATTAGATTGGCAAGTGAGCTGCAATAGTTAGCGGAGTCATCTGGTTTATACACATCTGATTCATGGACCAGCTCTCATGTGAACGCAGGCTGGCCAGGAGGGACTCCTGCTTGAAGAGGTCTGAAGTTGCAGCTACATTTTATGAGGTAGGTGAGCTGCCAGGAGTCTCTGGAAATCAAATTTTCTTGAGATAGAGACTTGGAGGTAGGCAGCAGGTGCACAAAAGCCCACTATTTCAACAGCAGATAGAGGAAGCTGTGTAGACATAACCATTTTTGTACCAGGAATCAGAAAACAATCATCCCACAGAAGATCACAGCCACACATATCTCAGATACTTGGAGAAAAACAGAGGATCCCTGTCTGTTTCTACATTGTTGGACATGTCATGTGGTGGGCTCAGAAGTGATATTACTTTCCTTGAGGTTCTTCTATTGCCTTTTAGATTAGAGTCCAAAAGCCTGAGCCTTATGACTGTATTTACCTGCTAAGGGAACAAGATGAGGCACATACAAATTCATTTAAAAATTCTTATTGTACCAAAGGAGAAGGAAAAAAATACATAGTGGAACAGTTGCACAAGGATGGTAGGCAGGTGCACACTACCGTCTTCCTCCCCCTCAAGTGATGTTTAAGGAAAATAGCAACTAGTTTTTAGTTTACAGAACAGAGGAATTAAACCATGTTGTCATTTGTGTTGTGTTGTTTTGTGGTTGGGTTTTTCCCCAGTGAAAACTAAAGCCATAAAATAACTGGTGGAAACAGACATAGTTGATATACGTGCATTGCTGGATATTTCAAGAAAGGATCCATAGAATTCAAATAGCCTAATGGAAAATAATTACAACCAAAGAGAACAATTTGCAATAAGTGGAAAAAATATAAAATAACGAAAGGAAACTGGATTCAATCTAATCTACTGAAACTAAACTCTTAATGGACTACACGACAATGGAAATAATTAAAATTACTATTTGTATGGAGGAAAAGAAAATATCTATGGAAAATACTGAGATGAAAATAGGAGAAACAGAAGTCTTTGCAAATATTCTCTGTGTTACTGAGTACAAAAATGGCAGCACATTTGAATATATAGAAAATATCTATTGTAAGCAGTGTTTTCATTTTTTTTTTCCTGTAGCTTTTGCTGTGCTATTAGTCAATTTAGTGAGAAATTTATCCTTTGGCATTTTTTTTGCCTTCTCTGTCACAGTGCATCAATTCTACTTCACACTATATAGTGATTCTTGACTGATACATTGTTTTATGTCTAATTCTATTTTGTATAAACAGAACCTCATAAAACACATTTTATAAAATTACTAACACATTTAACCATGAGTACTCACACATGGTGAATTTTAATATGCTGTATTAGCCAGTGCAAAGGACAACGATAGATTATAGAATTCCAACATCTTTTCCCTCCACTCTACACAGATTCAATCATTATATCTTCAAAGTCCGTGGTGTGTGTCAGCTCACGCTCAGAAAGCCAGCAGTGACAGAGAATTGAGAGGTGCTGCCTTTTTGCATTCTTTATCAGCCTTGCCTGGGAGAAAGAATATTCTTTACTGCAGTCCAGTAGCTATGAAAACACAATTGAGTATTCAGTAGGCATCTAACAAACATTATTTATGAAAAAATAATTCAAGGAATGCCTAGAAGAGGACAGTGTTCAGCAGGAAGACAGGGTCAGAAAGCCTCGGTTGTATAAGTGATTCAGCCATCTACTGTTGTTCACGCCCTCCCTTTCCATGTTTGGTTCTTGATGTTTGGATGAGTATAGAAGGAAATTACTCTGAAGATATGTGTTGTGACAGATCATTGTTGCCATCATTATATGACTTGGATATGAACATCGCAAACCAACTCTTTTGTCAGCTGAAACTTGTTTTACTCCTTCATGTTGACCCAGTGATCCAGCTCTTCATTCTTCTACTATTTGAGGGGGGGGGGGGGGGGGGTAAACGTATTTTCTTATATTTAAAGTACCATCAAATAAGGCATTGGTAAAAATATTACTTAATTTGTGCATCTCTAGGAGAAGCATGAGTGAATTCATTTATCAAAGTATAGATCATAGTTTTCTGAGTACAGTATTTATACAGAAATTGTTAGGAGAAAAAGCTTCCCCATTCTAATGCAAAAATTGTATCCTCTGCAACCTAAAGAAGTTTTATGGATGCCTCATTCTCCTCCGAGAAAGGCATAAACTGTCTGGGATGTAATCTTAACTGGTATCTAATATGGTAACATAGACCTCTTGCTTTAATAAATCTCAGTGAATAGCCATGAAGTTGACTGATGGGGCATCCTGGATGAAGAGAAGCTGAAAAAGCTAGGAACATTCAGCCTGAAGAAGAGATGACTCGTGGGGATTTTACCTGTGTGTATTACATATCTGATGGGAAGAAATAAAGATGATGGAGCCAAACTACTCTTGGCAGTACCTAGTGACAGGACAAGCAACAACGGGCACAAACTGAAATACAGGAAATCCTGTTCAAACATAAGACAACATCCTCTCCCTGAGGAAACTGCTCAGCTGACCCTGCTTTGAGCAAATCTTCAGAGGTCCCTGTCTACCTCAAGTGTTCTGTAATCTAGAGATCAGAGATTACTATGCATTTTTGAAAACTTTCCAGAAATCTCCCAGGAGAAAGAATTAGATTTACTGCAGCTGCAGACTTTGCTGATGCTTTATTGTCTTTATCCTGAAATCATAGATCCTTAAAATCATAATGAGAGACAATGACAGCACATAAATATCCTTTCCAGAGGTAACGGCATATACTAAAAGAACTGATTATCAGACACCCTGTGGGGACACAAAGTGAGCGAAAACAGACAAAATCTGGATGAAGACCTTTGCTGATGATACCTAAACAGATGTATTGCCTTTTAAATATTAAACCAGGAAAAAAATCCACATTAATTTGTTCTTCCTGTGCTAGAAAATTATCATGAGCTGTCTTGAGGGAGCCTCTCAAAGATCTGCTGTGATCTACTCAGAGACATAGGTTTGAAAGTTTCCATTTCATTCCCATAAGGCTGGAAAGGATGAGAGTTAGAGAGGCAGAAAAGGACAAGGTGTCAAAATTCCACAAAATTTGTTATCACAAGAACAGTCTGCATCCTGACACTCTAATGTGTCATCTGCTATGGGATGTGTTCCAAAATCAGCTTTCAGAAATCCATGCATCCTATTATTTTCAAACCCTGCAACGGTACCAGCAAGGCTAGCTCACCACTCGGGCAACAGGTATTGAAATGAGGCAACAAGAGAGAGCACTGCTGCTAGGAAAGTGATAATACCATTCTGGAGCAACTGGCTGTTGGAGCAATGGCTGTGCTGTCTGGAAGACCATACAGATTTCCTGGCAAGAACAAACTATAAGAAGGCCTTTCTTGGGCAACACCATCTTGAGCAGCACCTAGTTGTGTTAGATTGAGCCAAAACCTACAATTAAAGCAGTTTGTTTTTGTTTTGCTCTCATGATTTTTTGTTCATTTTGCTTTTGTGGTTTTTTTTTTTTTTTTTCAGAATCACCTAAGGTCATCAGATAAAAGCTGCTGTACTTGTACAAGCTAAGCATTAGTGTGAAAATATTCTTCAAAATACCCTTGAAGTCAGACCCTGGCTGTCTCCCCTGTACTGTGACATCAGTGTCAAGAGAATGAAGAGCTATTTTAACAGGACAGCTGGAGACTTCTTTGATGTAGATAGTACTGTGACTCCCACTTTCCCCATAGTCTCTGGAAACATTACAAGGTGAGCTCAGCAGAAAGGCTGTGATTAGGTGCAGAGTGAACTGTTCTGGTATAGCATGGCAGGTTTGGAAGAATCTCTCCCATGCAGTATAATTTAAAAGATCCCTTAATTTTGCAATATGTTTTAGGGATCATTCTCATTTCAAACAAGGATCATTGGGAAAGTTAGCGTGAGGCCCACATTCTCCTTCTTTGGCCACGTACTCAACACATTAATGGCGAGATCACTGTCTATGCAGCTGCCGTACATAATGAGAAATACTAATAAATATTGTTGTTAGAAAACCTAGAATACCCCTCAGATGTTCCAAGAGGTCATAACCATCATTATATAACATGTTCAGATGAAATAACGGTTGCCTTTTTTCTTCTTATTTTTTATAAGACGGAACAAATCCTTAATGACTGTGGTTTAACACAATGTATAATTGTACCTTAGCCGTAGGAAACACTGGAAATAGCTACTGGAAAAGATCTCCTCCAATACATTTTATTTCTGCTGAACTTTAAGACAGGAGCCCTGCTCTTCCTCTTTCAGCAAAGGAGTCCCACAAGACTATAGGGTAAAGCAGTTCAACCAGAATGACGTAACATGCAGGATGTTTGCAAGCACAGGTTCAGTATGACTACATTGTTCCTTACTTATAAACATGTCACTTTTTACTGGCACAACTTCACATGTTTTGATGATGAGAGCTGCTCTATCCTTGGCGAAGAAACAAATTCAACAGAGCACAAGGAACCAACATCACAAGATTTCAATGAATTGAACCATCCTTACACTACTCAAAGCACTTACTTAGAGACAGAGCAGATTGAAGAGATAAAGCAAGAAAAAATAAAACAGAAAACAATAAAAGCTTTCCTGAAAGTCAGAAAGCTAGGGAAGACATAGATTTTGGAGGAAATAGAAAATGTATGTTCTCTGTGGCATATCATCTTATTTTGAAAAGAATCACAATTCTCTCGTGGGTTTGTTTCTGATCCCTTCAAATTATCTTGATGTATACTTGTATGCTTAAAATCATTTCTCCTCCCTTTTATTGTGCTGTCATATAAATGGATTCATGTGTCACTTTCTATTTTCATTACAATTTCTGTCAGGAACATGAAAAAAATCCAAATGTCTTAGTAATTTGTAAACTACCACAATATACTCTCTTTGGCCTGACCTTGTCATTATTGTATAACTTAATTGGCCAACTATTCTACTTCTTTCCATTTTCACAGCCTTTTTATAGTGGAAAAATGAGAAGAGACTTGTCATTGACCAGTCAATCAAAGATACACATCATTTAGAGATGAACATAACAACTTCTCAATTAATTTTGTAGAATTAACACTCATTATGTTAAAAGTCTCCTGAGATAAAGATTCAGATGAGGACTAATAAAGAAACATTTAGCTATTCCTCTGATAAAGTTTGTTAAAAAAAAAAAAGAAAAAAAGGAAATTGAATGTTTTAATTCAATCACAAAATTGCAGTTCCATAGTTTCCCTGTCAGACTAGAAAACAGCTAAGAGACTGCCATTCTTTTCTGCACAAGTCAGAATATAACTCATTTTTTTCCACTTTTGTTGGCTGGACTGTAGATTTGACTGCAATTTAAAAAAATTTCTTTCGCAAGATACTTGATGACATTTCACATTTTGGACTACTTCTCTGATGGGAAGCATAATCATTTCACTATTATGTTGTTATTTCTCACAATGGTTTTAGTTTTCCTCACATAGTTTCTATCTTCAGATGGAGTCATTTTAAACTTGCCAGGGAAAGGATGGTATTTTCTTTTCTTAGCCAGTGCCTGTTGGGTTCACAAGATCTGTTGTGCACTATCACAACAATAACAATAATATAGAAGAAATAAGTAATAGACATGGCAGACATCCATGCTTTAGAATTGTCCATAAATCAGTGGGATTTGGGGAGGAGGGAGCCACTGGGGAAGGCTGCGTTATTATTACTGCGGGAAGATCAGACACTAGTCATTTAGTACCTGATTTAAGGTAACATAGGCTTCAAAATGAATAACTCTTTAAGACAAAAGCTTTTTATTTCTTTGAAAAGGAGCACTGTTATAAGAACATCAGTAATTGCCTCAAAAAACAAAAAAGTATTGTCAGATATAGTTGTGAATATCTGTTGGTCCAATATCCTGGATAAATGTTTAAGATGAAATGTTGTAATGTAAAGTAATGTAATGACTAATTTAAGAGAAATGGTTATAATAGTATAAACATAACTGTAATTCCATTAAATTTTTCACTTTTAGTAACTTTAAGACAGACAGCTTTCTCTTTCGTGTTGAGGGAAAAAAAAAAAAAAAGAAAAACAATAAAAGAATTCCACGAAGAGTTACCTTGCAAGATATTTCACCAACACTTTGTGTACCTTTCTCTGGTCTATGCAGGCTACTTCTGCAGAAAATCATGAGTAAGAAACAGAAAATGGGTGCTGTTTTGAAAAAAAGTCATCTGACCGTGCCAATTGCCTGATGGACATGAGATTAGAACACCCAGGATAGGGAAACAGTGATCAGGTAGAAATTACCTTTCTTTCCCTTTCTTTTTTATTTCAGGTCAAAGAGCAGGGATTTGAAATGAGAGCATGACCTTTGGAAAATAAGCACCTAAACCTTTTTGTAGTACACTACAGTAGTTCAAGATTATTAGGTTGCACATTATTCTCTTTCCCAGTCGAACAAATCAATTTACTGCTTGACAAATAAGCACATAATGCAAAATGCCAACTTACAGATTGGTATCATTAAAGAGAGAGCATGGTTTTATTGGCGAGGGAACATATTTCGCCTACATTGCAGATATCGTGGTCGAAAGCTTTGTTTATACAGGATATATGACCCATTACGTCTGGTACACTACAAAGAAACTAAAGATATGGTCAAATCGGACTGAAATGAAAGTATGAGTGTTTGGATTGTCATACCCATTCCACAAACAAAGCTGTTTCTCTACAGGTATGTCAGAATTCGGAATTGATTTGTTATAATAGATGCGTAACAGAAGAATTGAATAACATTTTGCATGGAGAATATTTCTTATATCTTATAATGCAAAAATCTCTGGTGTTCTAACTGGAACTTTTAAGTAGTTAGCCGCTATTTGTTATGGTTCTAAAGATACATTAAAAATTAATTCTTCATCGATTAAACTTATTAAGATTGCATTCCAGAAACCTAACCGTAATTTAATAGGAAGATAGAGAAAACCTGCATTTATTACTGAGGCTCTATAGCTGTCCTGAAGATTGTAATCAAAGTCTGTGAGGAGAAGGATTAAGGTAAGCTATATCTCGAGCGTTGTCTCTTTTGTTGTATTGGTATAGTATGGTACTAATAAAAAAATGCAGCCTACGTTTAAATTATTCATGTCCTTTTTCATTAGAAAACCAAAAAGTCAATTTAAAAACTTGGTAAAATTTTTATGAAAGCTAGAGCCCTACAATAACTTTGACTTTGCACACCAAGGTAACAAACTTTTCCTCATTGTTCCTTTTCCCAATAAAAACAAATTTAAAAATTTACATCTTACAAGAGCGATGACACCCTGTAAACAAACATAAGTATGCATAGCACTGTTCCAGGTTGGACGTCTGTCACTCAAATCACTGTCATGCCGCAAGCTACCCTGATACAATCAGAAAAGAAAATGGAGTTAGTTAGATGGGTTTACAGGATGATGTTTGCGTGAGTGACAGATGTTTGTGCTCTAGCAACATTATGTTTTATTATAGAGCAATTGCTTCTAATAGCTCTTATGCTTATGTTCAATGTGTTGCAAATTCACCTCTATATTGAATGGAAAGAAAAAAAGAGCAGAGCAGAGAAACACCACAAATTGATTCCCCCCTCCTATATGTATATAAATAAATATATGTAAAATATATAAATATTTTAATATAATGTAATTTGGACAGCTGGTGAACTGTGGAGCTAACCAATCTGTGAGTTCTCAAACACAGATAAACTGTGTCTTCATGGTTCAAGGAAGAACCTACATTACACCCAAAAGGATTTTCAGTCACTGACTGCACAATATCATCTGTTATAAATTGGGAGTCTGATTAATAACAGTGATTCAAGCATGTTCCTTGAAAACTGTGATCTTTATTGACTAACTGGACTGGTGACTTTCTCTTTTCACGTTGTTTGCACTCAATTTGTGCTGCTTTCAGTTACTGATACTGTATATTATTAATGTAGAAAACAATCATAACAGAAATAGATAAAGTCAATAATAAAGTGTCAGGTGAAGAAGGTAAGTTTTTCATAAACTCTGTGCCGCACTTGTGATTTTTTTTTCTCATTCACTGCCAGTACTACATGCACTTTGGTTTTCTTATGTCATTGTAAGAATATCTAGAAAACAAGTTTTAACACCATTGGTTAAAAATAACGTTTGAAGTTGTTTACATTTTTAGAATTCTGTAGTCTTCCCAAAGTACTGAATCAATATTTTTTAAAGAAAAATAAAAAGAGTAGATATAAAAAGTTCAATTTCTATGTTACCATATGCATTTCATGCATTTTTAATCTGAATCGAAATGCACTGAACTTTGGATATTTTTCAAGTGATGAAGTCAATCTGCAGCTGGAGAAAGGGACTTTCAATTTCTACCCTTTATTTACCCATTACATCTTAGAAACTCTGAAAAACAGCAAGTCCTACTCCATCTGAGTTTTTCGGTCTTGTTGAGTTTAACTTGGTGATTTCTGTTCCAACGTTTTCATTTTCATCCTTATTTCCTTAGTCTATTCTTGTGAGTGTACCAAATTGCTCTTTTGACTTGCATAGATGAACTGAAGCTTGTATCCACATAATTTCAAACAACTCTTTCACAATACTGGCAGAGCTGACCTTTTGCTTCCTAGATAATATACTCAGTCCTGCATGCTAACCAAGTTAGTCTTGTTGGAATGGAATAAATTAAAGAATAAACCACTTCCAGCAATTTACTTTGTATTGTGAGTAAAGATACCACGAGTAAAGATACTAAAACACCATGGAAATCATTCAGCTCTGCAGAACTTCCTTTAAGTATGAAAAGTGCAAGCCTCTTTATTAGGTAGTGAACAACAGTAAACACATCCTATAAGTATTTTACCGTCTAGTTCACACCAGCCCAACAACTCAATAATAGCAACAAAATCTATTTTAGCATCTATGTGGACGCCTATTACAACAACAACGTTAAATGAATATGGACCAATTTGGGACACTTTGGCAACTAGGCTTCATGAGCAACAATCATTTGAAAATCTCTTAAAAAGGTATGTACCCTAACAGAAATAAAGCAGGTAGTGGAGCAGTAGACAGAACCTCATGCTCTTCATCTTTTTTTTTTTTTTTTTCCCCCCTGGTTGGAAGGTCAGTGATCATTGTCAATGAATGGCTTTTAAGAACAGAAAATTGACTTATGGTAATCTCTTTTATGTTCAACTTTTAGGTATTTTCTCACTTGGAGAAACCAAAAGTCTCAGACTATGTTACAAATTAGATCTGTCTTTCTCTATTTAAGCAAATTCTTTTATTGCCTAGTTGGTATGAAAACAGAGGCTGCCAGGAAGCAAAGTCCTTGCAGTTAAGAGTGTAATTCAATTACCTCTATTTTGCAGGCACTGTTGCTTGCTATATGAACTGTGGAGTTGCAGGGATGTGATGAGCTGAAGTCTCTACATAACATAAGCTGCTTCTCCCTGCATATTTGGCCAGGTAGCCAGTATACATCCCAAAACCGTCACTGCAATGTATTCATGTCTTCTTCCCCTGTGATTACTTCGCATGCATGGTACAGATGTTAATGATGCCTTCAAAAGCGTTTGCTTCATCCACATTGATGTGCAGGAAGGAGGGCGCTGTGCAGAGTACTATGCTACCAGAGAAAGTTAAACCCAAAAACTACTGGTGGAAGAGTTATCATGAGGCAGGAGGAAAAAAAGGAAATTGCAGATAGTTGAGCTGAATTTGTTGGGATAAAATAATCCCATTCATCTGGGCACAGAAAGGGTCACCTGCCTGCTTTAGGAAGCTGGCAAAAACGAGTTATACCAACATAATGGCACACAAAAGTTGTTTTATTAGATATCCTGTGGATATGAAAGAATTAACACAAGGAGCCTCAACAGGGCATGTCCCAAAAATGCCAAGGCTGTTGTTATGATTGATTAACCTAGGTCACACCTTCTTTTCTTTATTGACATAAAAAATAAATGCCTAAAGTTACATGAAGTCTCTGTTGCTATCCTCTTTTAATCCAATCACAGCTAACTGAAGTTTTAGAAACATGTTTCTTGATTAAATCTGTCAGTTTTCAAATTATGTCTTATACCAGTGTTAAACCTCTCCTGAAGTCATGAGTAGAAGGCAAATGTTGACACTCTGCTAATTAAAGCAGAAATTCATAAAAAGGCCACTATGACAACATGTATTAAGATTAAATGTTAGATTAAAGTTAAATTAAGATTAAATGTATTAGGATTAAATTACAACATGTATTAAAATTAAATAATAAAAGATTAAATAATAAAATTTGTGATGATTTAAACAGTACTTTCAACAGACCTCTGCCCACCCAAGGATTCAGTTGGACAGACTCCTACAATACCTCAAGCTTCTTTGTGCCACACTGAAGAGTGAAAAACACTGAGTGACTCACTGATCAGTTGTTAATCTACTGGAAAGACAGACAAGAATCCCCAGAGGAGTCCGCAAACTCCAATAACTCTTTCAAAAGTTCCGACAGAAAAGTTTGCTCTTTCAAAAAATTCAGATGCATTCCCATGGAAGATTAAAGGAGAGATGTCTTCTTTGGAAGAACATTTCCTTCAGCAGCAGAAAACCTTTGCACTGGAAAAACAACTAAGTGAAATGTAGACCAGGAAACTTTTAGGAGTAACATTCATCAGGCTGAAATTGTGAAGGACATTCTCATGAACAGTACTTTAAAGAAGAGGAGATGAGGCCTATGAGCAGAAATGTCAAGTAACCTCAATATTACAGGGAGCAGGGACCTTTCTAGGAAAAAGGAATTTATTAGAAACTATTCCCAGAAGTACTGTATTTGGAGTACAGAGTTAAACTCCTTGGTGAACCCTGTAACATCAGTGATTTAGGATATGATTCAGTGTCCCATTGATGCCAGCAGGAGATTTCTGCTGCGTTCAACATGCTTTACTTAGCACCCTTGTGGAACAAAAAATTCAGAGTGCAATTTGTAGCCAGAGGTAGCAGTCAGGGAGGAAAAGCAGTGCATGCAACAAATCAACCCACAACCAGGCCAGCTAATGCAGAAGGGAAAAAGGATACAGCCAGTGAGACAGCAGGTGAAATAACAGTCATCTATGGACAGAGAAGCAGGTGGGAAACATCCAGGAAGCATTACAATGGCTGACCAAGGAGCACCAGCCAACATCACAGACCTCTACAGGCAAAGCAGCAGAGACATAGTAAAATACAAATTGATGCACTTTAATGCGAGCAGGTACACACTCGCTAGCGTGACAGACTAAGGGAGCAGTTTCTAGCAAGATAAAAGCTAAAAGGGACTGGGCAAATTCTGCTCTAGGTGGCATTGAGGGTAGTGTGTACACAGCCAGGATGTTTTGTGCACTGCAGGGTGGCTAACCCAAACCATCTCCACTACATTCCTTGCTTAGGCTGGCACTGGCCATGAAAGATCCCAGTCCCATCTCAGTGCTCATTTTTAACTCAAGGTACGAATCTGCTCAAGTAGAAGCAGAGTCCCTTGGCTGGACCGATCCACCCACAGCTCCTGCAGATCTGTCTCCCACCACCACCTACTGACAGCACCAGCTCTGGTTTAGAAAGAAATAAAGCAGAGGTGTGTGTCACAAAGAAATATATTCACTGCTGTGTAGACAACACTAGTAGTATCATTAAAAAATACCAAGAGGGATGTTTACATCTATCCAGAGTCCTAGCTTATGGCAACAGGCTTAAGTGGGACTAAAGTGACACCCCACCTGAAGTTTCAGAATTTTACTGAAGCACACATGGGCAACTTTCATTTCCATTGCTATTCGTGCCATGTGGGGAGCTATCATTGCCCATATTCTGTACAAGTTTAATTTATTTAGGACATGCAGTAGGAAATATTCAGCTTGGCAATTCTAATATGCAGTCCCCTACAATCCATGCAATTCATTTTTTCTAACTGCCTGGTGTTGCCCTCCTGCTGTATTAGCCTGATACTACCCCTCCTGCTGCTCTGTCCACCTGCTTCAAAATTATTTCCAAAATATATCTCTACTGATGGATCTTATCCCTGAAGGGGAAGAAATTAATAGGTTTACTCTACTTGATATGCTCCTAGATCCCTTCCGCACTGAGATTTGACTACTGACTATACAATTTCTTCATTTTCTATTCCTAAGCCAAAGATAAAAATCCCCCAGTCAAAGGAAGATGCCTTAATGGAAGATACTTCAATCTGAACCCTAAAATGGGCATGTATGCATGGGGTGTGCTATTACAATATAGACAGTTTCTTTTCAAAATAAGAAGCAATAGAAGAAGTAAACCATGTACGTAAATTTTTGTTGTAGAATCCTGAAGTTGATTAATGTTCAGAACATTTAAGATGAGCTTCTCTGTCCCCCTCATGATGAAGGACCCATAAATTTAATAAAGAATGGTAACTTTCATATAAAATATTTAAGCCATCCCATAGAATATAAGAGAGAACAACATCCCTGTTACAGAATTCCACTGAATGATTTTAAATAACTTGTAGACAGGAATTCTGCCTTTATTAAATCTTGCACAGGAATTTCTAAACAATCTTATTGGTTTCATCCCTATTAAATTGTACTCCACTCTTGAATGACACGCTCAGTAATAATAATAATAATAATAGCAGCTCCAATTTTGCAGATATCTGTTCACAGAACAGAAATAAGTTTGTTACTTTCTCTTTTGTTCATCTAACAGAAATTATTATATAACATTTTGCAAACTCTTATGGATGGGCTGAGAAAAATACCTCACTATGTCAAAATGATCGTTTTTCCTTTTAATGCAGGTCTGTGTGTACACAGATGAAGGAGGGAAAGTTTCTTATTTTCAAATGTAATTGAATAAGCTCTTTGTGGAAAATTAAGGATTTCTGGAGAGAATTCGGCAGAACAGATGCATACTTTCCCCAAATGAAAAACATGCATCTGTTTCCTAGAAAACTAGGCAACAACAGCAACCCAGTCTCACAAACAAGACGTGTGCTGTGTGGATTTTTTTTTCTTTCCTACAGATGGTTCTTATTTTTATACAAATCAGGGGAAAAAAGCCATAGTGGAAGTTTCTAAATGAGGCAATGAAGTGCATTCTTATCAATGAAACTTAAATGGTCTCCTGGATGAAGTTGTTTTATACAAATCTGCTCAATTGTACCTGAAAGCCATGCAAAAGTTTTCCTTATTAAAATGCTGCCTTTCAGCCTCCCTGCTTTCATTTAGTCACAGTCTGATCTCCCTATCAATTCATTTTTTCCATTTCTGTTACCTGTAGATCATTTTGCCTTGCTCCTATAATGTGGATTTAGAGTTTGTGATCAGGAACTGATATGATCCAGAGCAAACCCCTTTGATTAGATATTCCTGTTCCATGTTCAGAGTTGACAGGAAGGATATGCTTTTTGATGTCTTGAACAGCATTTTCCCCACATCCCAGTAATCATGCTCTGCATCCACAAAAATGAATTGATAGAAAAGAGTTCCCACAACAACAGCAAAAGAAGACAACAACAATGAAACCATCCAGAGTGTCAAAATATCTTAATGTAATTGAAGTATTAGGATTAATTTCTTAATCCTTATATTTTTCACTTGTCCATTTGAGAGATGTGTCTCTAATTAAATTTTTCTTTCATCATACTAATGAAAACAATATCATCTAGAAGTCCAGCCAGCCTGTGTGGATAGCAGTGATAAGACTGGATAATTGCAGGATTAATAACTTTTATTGTGCCTGAAAGCAATGTAAGAGTATATAGACTTTCTGAGTAACTTGAAAACAGACACATTGTACAATATTTCTACCCTGACCACTTTTTCCTTTCACTTTTTTTTTTTTTCTGCAAGCATGGGAACAATTGGACTACAAAGGTGTGATTGTTCCTGGGTCATATTCTCCTCTAGGGTTTCCAAAAAGCAAGCAACATAGCTGCAGCAGCTCCAGTAGCTCTGTGACAAAGTAGAACAAGTTTCAATAACTGCTGTTATTCCTCTTCATTTACAGAACAGGCCACAGGGTAACTGTTTAATGTGGTAGCCAGCCCCCTGAACCTCTTGTACATTTGGTGAAACATGAAGCATTTTCCTAATACTTTGAGCTTCTCGAATAAGTGCAGGATTTCAAAGATAAGAAAAAAAAAAATCTAGGGACCAATCCTTTGCTGAATAATCTGGCTCTGGAGACAGAGAGTCTGCACAGTAGTGTCCTTCCTTTATGGCTGGGACACTTCACCCTCAATTAGGGAAAAGTACCTTTTAATAGAGCTGCTCTCTCTTTGTGACTAGATCAGGATGCTGAGCAAGTGGTAGATAGGCACTGGGAGCCAGATAACCAGCATGCTAAGAAAAGCTGCTGTGTTTCTTAATTAACGTGCAGAACAGGATGTAGGCTTGCACAATTTATCCATGCCATCTGTGTATGGTATGGATGCAAAAGAAACTTGAACCTAATCTAATCGATTCACAAGTTGTATGAAAGGAGATGGTAAAAGTCCTTGTGTAAAACACTCGTGTCAAACAAACAGGCTGGCAGAAGAGGTTGCAGAAGTTCAGGCTGATGTGGAAGCCATTAGCACTTCCATTGGACATGCAGGCAATTCAGCACTGACAACAGAACACCCTGCCTCTGTCTACAGCCTTGCTCCCTGCCCCACCTCCTGCTACGTGCAACTATCATAAAAGGTTTGTTTTCATATCTGCTGTAGAAAACTTTACTTTTATCCCCTTCTCTCTCAAGAAATCAGGGCTTTTTTTGCTCCTGTGAAGACTTTCAGCAGCTGTTCCACATATACCACTCAATTTTATCATTATATACACTCAAACGCAATGTCCCAAATGCAACTGACCTGTCTATTCTACCCAGTGCATTTTAACATGGATTACATCAACATTTGGCTTAATTGCCTTGAAGAAAAAAGATATTTTCACCAAGTGAGTATTATTTTGGTAACACAGATTCATTTACATCAATATCACAAATCTTTTAATTTATGGTATTTCTTATAAAACAAAGTATATTTGGTAAAAATAAATGTGATTAAAAATAATTGTTTTTCTTTCTTGGGTTTCAACACTTAAATCACCTCATCCTGAATTTCCTTCCTCTCAATCCTTCTGCACAACCATTCCTGCACTGGGAGGTTTTCCATCTCTTCCTCACAGACCTTTAAGGTCAACTGGAGACAAATTAATACTATTGCTTTTCATTTAACCTTCAAGTCAATATTTTGACTCATTTCTTGATAAGTATTTCAGTCCATGTGTTTCCAACATGAACATACACCTACTCTGGTCAGATTTGAAATTATACCTCGTATTCTGTATCTTGAGTTCAGTTGACTACAAGACTTAGGTCTCTGTTTCTGTGACATTTTTGATTGATACTTAGGTATTTAAAGAATTGACCTACACCAAAGTTACCGTCTTTTTATGTTATATTTTAAATATAGAGAAGCAGTCATTTCTTTCATATCCATTCATTCTGTATGTTTATTGTAGATTAACTTAGGTTCAGACAGACCGCTACCTTTGTAGGTGGATGTTTGTTAAATCCTGGGCATAATTAATTTTTAGCATTCAGAGACACAAAATGAGTACTAGGATTAGGCTTCTTTAACACGACTTTTTGTATTTGTTTAGTAAAAGCAAGCCTCTGAAACATAAATTTGTGAAAGATACCATGAAGGGTGGTTTGAGGCAACATTTAAAGTATTTTTTCCTTCTTACAAATATTGCATTTTCATGAAAAAAGATCAAAACCATGTCTAATTTGAACAAATAAATCCCATTTCAAATAAGAAAATCATAAATGCCAACTTGTTTGTTTTTGACAGTTTCTAAGGCATTACTGTTATTCTGAATGAAAACACAGAGACACCAGAGGACTCCGCTGAACTGACATCTAGTAATTTAGAAGTGAAGCATTTTAATTGTAGAGCACATGACAGGTTGGCACGAGAAGTGTGTACATGTGCTTGTGTCTATGCACACCCATACTCATAACTGATAGATGGAGAGTGTTCTTTGTTCACAGATTGCACAAGAACAAAACGATATAGTGAAAAATGTTATGTACAGAATACATTCTAGATATTTCTCCAGAAACTTCCTACGAAATAGACAATAGTATTTGCAACTGCTTCTATGTCTCCATCACTCAGAATAGTGCAGCTGAGATTGATCACGATCATACCAAAGAAATAACAGCAAAAGACTCTTCTGCTCGAGTATGAAAATGGTTCAGAGTTCTCACAACATAACACTTAACAACTTTCTACTACTAATTTCTCTCCTAACATGTTTCACAGGTGTTCCATCCCCCACCCATCTGCACTGAAAGTACAGCACTTATATATCTACACTATAGTATAGAATCAGAAAAGATGTAAGCATCAAGGCCCAAAACTGTTGCCTAGTTATGGAAGATTTTACCGTGGTTTTTAATCTTTAAACCCTTCAGCAACCTTTTCATTTTTCTCCTCTAAATACTCAGAAATCAGTCAAGCTGCACAGCAGCAAGGTTGTGTGCAGGCAGAAAATAGGCATCTAAAAATTCTTTTGTTATCCAAACATATATATAGATACACACTGCGGTACACCGCATTTTTGTGAATCTGAGATTTTTTTTATTATTTATTTTTAAAGCCAAAGCTCACAAACACCATACATGATGTGCATAGATTAGAAAAACTGCTGCAGCATTTCAGCTTCTCTACACAAGAAGAAAAGCTTTTCTCCACTCCTGTAAAAGTGACATGATAGCTTGCTTATATTTCCTACCTTAGTGGTCCAGCTGTGAGATCCGGAAAGCAACCATTGAATCTCTCACCTCTTTTTCTTTAGGACTGTCACAACGTGCAGCTTTCTTTGTGTTGCCCATATGCCAGCAGTCTTTTTAAAAGCCACTCTTGCTCTGCTGCTGATCATCTTTGCAAAAGACAGTAAGTTGATTTCAGAACTGCTCTGATTTCCAGTGCTTTCAGTGAAAGCAGAAGCAGGTTTTCTCCCCCTCTCCACCCCACCCTCTAGAAAGTATTTGGCAGAGGTAACAGACAAGTTTTTAAACTCCTATCAACAGTTATTGGAACTAATATGAGTGCTGATCAAATTCTCCCAATTAAAATCTGACAGTGTAAAAACTGCTTAATATTTCACTGAAAAATGATTTGCTAAAAAGTATAGAAAAATGAAGAAATGTTAAACACAATGAATGCAGTACCTGCTAGATGTCTACCAGAATCATGTCATTTGCTTTAGTTAGAAAAAATCCTGTGCTTTGTCCTTTGTTCAATACCACATACAATAATGGACCTTAGTGGCCCAGACCCTCATTTTCTTTCCATAACCACTACTCTGAGTTGGAGCTGTGCAGATGTCCTTGACAGAACATTTTTTTTTTTTTTTTTTTTTTCCAGTAGTTTCTTATTTTAGGGACACTAATTCATATTCCAGTGACCTAAGTAATCCTGGTCCATCCTGCTGCAAAGAATTCTCTCCAAATAACCAGATGAACTGAATATCCTTGCTCTTCCTGTGCAGCATCGTTGTAAAAAATATCATTAAATCCTATTCTCTGGATGAAGCATTCCTAAATATTCTGGTATCCCTGTCATTCTCTTAGCCATTCTGTACAGAAGAGACGAAGTACTTCTGCAGTGGTTAAGTTCTTTTGTGCCCTAAGAGGGAAGGAGAAGGACTTCAGCATATATTAATACCTCCACAAGGAAAATGTATTACATACTTAGCCTCATTCTATTAGCATCAGTCTAAAGGAGGAGCACTTTATGAGCAGTACTTAGTGGAGCTACTTAGGTGAACAAAGCAGAAGGGACTGAGACGGCTACACTTGAGTCAGATGGATCTATTCATATCCAGTTGCCTCCATAACAATGGCTGCAAGTAAAGTCAGAATGCGCAAGGGCTAGGTATTCATACCTAAAAAGCCTTTTACTTGGAATAATGTGTAGCTGGCAGGAAGCATTAGAGACGAAAGAAATAAACACTAGGGAAAAGAAAAGAGCTCAGTCATGAATACCCCAGATATTCACAGGTCAGTTGGAATTTCCAAGGCTGCAGAGGGAACGAGAGGGGACTCTGTGACCATCCTGTGCAACATGGGCCCCTGACAGAAGGGGCAGGCCAGGCAGCTCTGACGCTTGGTGGCTTCCTGTTCTACCACGGGGAGCCCCATGCCAGAAGATCCTCTCCCCTATAACGATATCAGATTGCAGTTTGGCAAAAAAGCTCCTCACACTGTACCCTTTCTTTGGAGTGCACAGGACTACAGTCCAGCTCAAAGAATTCAGTGAGGAAGAAGGAAGAATGAAGAATGAAGAGTGAAGAGTGGAGAGCAGAGAGAAAACTGGTAATAAATAAAGCACAGCTCTGGGGAAAAACTTTGAGTTTCTCCTCTGAATTACATGCTGCCGTTTGAAGTTAGTAAGAGTGGCCCCTTTACAGCAGCAAGCAGAAAGCAGCCCTGTGTGCCCAGGCATTATCAGCATTTTATTTGAGAACACAGTATCTGCTCGATAATGCATACACTGTTTTATCATTAGTTGTCAGCGCACCTCCCAAAACAACTAGTCCCTCTGTGGTTTTATAATCATGGGAATATTCTCCATGGCCCTATCAGGCTGGCTGCATTCTGGCTCCAGACATCTCTGGAAAATAGCCTATTGAATCGCGTCGGAAATCAGGGCAGAGTTGACTTCCTGGTGGACTCCAAACAATTAAAAGGCTCCCCTTGGAAAGCACAGCCTGTTCTCCGTTATTTGTGCAGTGCCACACTGCCCTGCAGCTGCCATATCAGCTCCATCTCAGCGGCTCCACCCCCTCCACAGTGGGTGAGGAAATAGCAATCTCTCTATTGTTCCAGAAGTTTATGCAAGTACTGCGTTTACTTCTTTTCCTCCCATCTTTTTTGGCCACCACTTCTAAGAGATAGCAGTGACCTGCTCGCTGAAATGCCTCCTTGTTTCCCTATTTACCTACCGCTAGCTAGAACAACAAACAACCACCGTGTTTACCTGGCAAGAGAAAGGGGAAAACATGTCTATGTGAAACAACTCCTTAATGCTCTAAGGTGTCTCCTTGACATTAAATAATACTTTAAAATAAATAAAAAAAAGGGGGGGATGGGGGAGAGAAAAACCCAAGAACCCCAACAACATCCCTCTTTTCCTACTATCATATGAAGAAGAAAAATATTTCCAACTCTGAAGCGGTGCCAAATGGTTCAGCAGATTTTAGAGACTTCGAGACACTGACAGACTGCAACTCCTGCTGTTTACCAGAGGGATTTAAGAGAGATTCTCTCTCTTAAAATAGCCATATTTTTGTCTTTCTGAGGGTCAAAACTTGCCACTTCTACACTGCTTTCAGTAGACATTTTAACCATGCAATACTTGGACATGTCATGGGACTCTGAAAAGGCTCTTGAGATTCTTCTGTCTGAGACTAACAGGAAGAACTGGTAGCTCCCCTGAAAATTTTCCCATGAGAGGCACAAAATACAGGGGGAAAACACTACACATGGGTTATTCTACTGCTAAAAAACAAAACAAAACAAAACCCTTCAGCATATTCTAATAGCAACGTATCAAACTGGATTACATGAGTCATATTTACCTAATGTGATGTGACATTATGACACATGACAAACTACCTAAAAATGATTAAGCCTCAAGAGCTTATAACCCAAATGGCATTTATGGCATATTAGTCAGCCAAACCCACCCCCACTTCACCATTATCTGCAGCATCAGGGGACTCACTGTGATGAATCAGAGCTTAGCAATTCTTTCCATGTGCACAGAAACACCAATTAATTGGAACAGTGGCGCAATAAATAAATAAATAATAGTCTCTTTACCTGGTAAACAGAATTCAGCAGTGGAATGTTACTTAACAATTAGTATACGGCTAAGTACTTCAATCTGCCAAAGTGAGTGGTGTAGAAAACTGATTAGGTAGCTCATATGCTATTGCTTTTTCACATACTGGAAGTTTGATATTTTTAGCAGTCTCCTCACACAGTAGTCACCACAACTGCCAAATTCTGTGTCACACAGTAACGTAGAAAGAGAGACTTCCTCAAATTAAGAGAGAAGCAAGAGAAGAATAGAGATCCTCACTCCATCTGGTTTCTCAATAAAAATTCCATTTCCTGACACTGGACACCTGCCACCCCCGCATCCCTTGCCAGTCCTCTGTCCTACCTCAGCTAACTCCTTGCTCAGCCCCTCTCTCTGCATTAGGATATCCTCATGGGCCTGGCACATCTGGCAGTAAATCAGCAGAGGCCCTGACTGCTGCTGCATTATGTATGCTCAGGGTCTTAGTACACAGTGCACTCTGGGGCATAGTTCCACTACAAAGTATACTGGGTTTAAATTGTTTATCTATCTAAGCCTTAATTTATGATCTCTACAAATTCCTCTAAAATGAAAGAACCTTTCATTTGTACCATCTTTATTTAAGAAATAGGGGAAGACTGTCAAGGACAAAAAACTTTCTGGCACCCATCACTCCCACTGAAAACCAATGGGATTTGGATATATAAGTCTGATTTATGCCTTTGAAAATCTCTTTCATAATCTCATCAACACTAAAAAACTACAGAACAGCCTCTGAATTCAAATGCTATCACCAATGAAAAAAAGACTTTTATAGGATGCTGGTGACAGAAGATTAGATCTGACTGTAGGAACAGCCCACATCCCTAGCAGACCCTGACTGGCCAGTATGATTTTGTAATGATAATTAAAACCTCAAGAAATCTGAGTATAGGTTTGCAAAATTTAAAAAAGGGGATCAGAGAGACCTATGTGAAGAAGGAATGCTACCTCAGAGGACACTGGTTGCGTTTAGAGAGAAAAATCCACTGTTAGGGTTTACTCTGTGCTTTAAGGAAAGCAAGTGTACTTTGTGTTGTGCTGGGTTGTGAAGTAGTGGAGTGAGTGGTGGGTCATTGCCTGAGGACAGGAACACAACCAAGCAGCTTCTCAACAAATTCTCTCTATCTTCAAGGGTTAAGGGGATACCAAAATACAACATTAAGGAAAAAGGCCAAAGGCAGATGAGGAGAGCAACACCTAACATGACTGTTTATAGGGAAGGCGACTGGTCAATTACAAAATGAACCAAGTGTGGTTGCCATGAAATTTCAATCAAATTAAATAAAAATCATATTTTAAGCAGTTGGTGGAATCAGATTATTATTGTTATTTCTAAAGAGACTAATTCCTATTTGTCAGAACTTAAATTTACATTCATTCTACATGAGAATTGTGAGTGTGTATGGGACTAAAAGCAATCCAGCCATCTTACCTTCTCTCAAACTTGTGCTAATTCAAGCTACAAAGAAAAATATATATATATTGCCTACCTAAGGTAACATTTGTGAAAGTGTTATGGTCTGCAAAACTGTCACGCACTGTCAGCAAACAGCAAACTTTAGAGCACCTTTAATGTTACACCACAGTGCTGTTGTAGTTGACAATTAAAATAGTTAATGTGCATGCTGGCCTTTAAGTGTTACACTGCTCAAAATAATGGATTTTCTATGATGAATCCATTGCTATGTTTTAGTCAGTGCTTGCTGGACAAAAAGAGAATTTTAATAGTCCGTGTCTGCAGCACTTCTAATCGTGTGTTTCTGCAGCAGTAATGAAGAAGGACGTGACTTAATATCCATATATATCAGTGATCTGTACAGATCACACCTGAGTAATTGTGGCTCCCACAGTATCATATGCATCTCCATAGTCTTCCAGACCTAGAGACAGTGTGAGGAATTCAGTCCTTTAGTATTTTTTCATTACTCCCATAGGCATACAGCATTTTCAAGCTCTCTTACTATAATATTTCTTGGCTATTTGAGAAATAATTTCTCCCCCGTGCCTACCTTTGTGTAGATTTATGGGGCATAAGGAATTGTAGGGCTGACCTGCTTGGCCAACTGCTCAATGGCAAGGGGGAATTCATGTTTCCAGCCCTGGCTTACCTGTTGTTCTGTACTACACATTCAGCCACACAAACAAACTCAGCATATTCAGCTTGCTAAGAAAGGTTAGTTCTGAAGAGTTGAAGTCAGGGCAATTGTGTTTCAAGCCATTTTCCCCTTCCTCCATTATCCCTCTGCTTCCAGCTTTTGTTCCTTTCATTATTATTATTATTTTTTAATTATTCAGGTTAGAAATTAAATGCAGTGGTTATATTATGCTAATATCAAACTCATTAATGTTGGGCAGAAAAAAAATATGAGAGGTAGCCTGCCAAAAGCTAAGCCTCTGCTTTCGCATTCAACCACTAAAGTTCATTGAAGTGGGAATTTATCCCTTTACTCTGGATTAGAATTAAACTCTTGGCTTATTTAAGGAGCTATATAGGTGATACTGGCTCAGAAGATGGCCCTAGAACATGCTATTCAATATTATAGCTTCCCATTACAATTTAGTTCTGTAACTTTGTGCTGAAAATGCCTCGTACAAGCTCATTAAAGACCTAACCAGGTGCTTTGTCATGTGTATCAATAGCTGGAGAGGTGGGTTCTAAATGCCAAAATGTCTAGCGTTACAGACCTTAAACGTGTAAAGAGATGTTATTACCCTTAAATACAAGTACCCTAGAAATATAAAAGCATAGATCTGTTCCTCATTTCCAATTCTCTTTTCATGATGAGTTTCATTGTCTCCTTTACTTGCATCCAGAGTTTTGTATGAAAATAAGCCCCCCATTCCGAATCATAGCAAAGAAACCTACCCTTTAGACAGAAAATTCAATAACATCCTAAAGGAACTTTTCCACTCATATTTCTCTTTCTGGAGTTTAGAACTAATTTTTGTAGACTAAAACAACATAGCAGGAAGTGGCTCCAAATTCCAGTATTTAATTACAGGGATAAATACTTCCATAAAATATTAATTCTTTCCTAGAATATTTGACCCTGTGGACAGCAGTACTATCATTCCAGTTATTTCATTATATCAGTCTACATTATCGCCACATATTATTTTCTTTCCAAAATGTTTATATAAAATTCATAATGTGATGAAAAGATCTTCCCCCTAATTTTTGTATGCAAATGTAAAATCTTGTCCATTTCCTCACAGTATTTGTTCTGTTTAATTGCATTTTAAATGAACATAAAGTAACTATCCCAAAGATATTAGCATGCTTCTGCCAGGGCTCTGCAGATCCTGCTGGCATGAGTTGAGAAGCTTTATCATCTCAGAGAATCTCATCTTCACAAACAGGCTGTGATGGGAATGGAGAAAGAAAAGTGTTAGAAAACGGCTTTGGGGGTGCTCCCTCACTCCTTTTCTGATCTGAGTCCAGTGTTAGAAAATTTAAAGCCCAGTATCAGATTGGAGAGAAAGAGTTTTCTTCTATAATCATTGGTTCCTCCTTCAGCCAAAACAACTTCAAAACACACTGAAGACAGGGTTAGACAGGGCTGGTTGGCTAAAGTTGCTGTAGGCTCCAAGAGACGGTAATAAAGAGAGTACTGGCAGCCATTCAGCTGAAATAAATCTCGGAAAGAAATAGAATAGAAAAAGAATACAAGTCCAAATTGATTTTCAGAGGTGTTGCGTCTGCAGCAGTGCTACAAGCACTCATCTCACTGAAACCACCTCTATTTACTCCCCCAGCATTTAGCCAGGCTGTCCGTGTGTGCACATCAAGCATCCATCATTCCTGGTCTGGTTGTGATCAGGGTGGCACATCCCACATACTCTTCCCTTTAATGATAATGAAATTCTTTACATTTGCCATTTGCAAGAGTTTTATATTTGTGACATGATTTCAGGAAAGTATGTCAATAATGTTTCTTTTTTTTTCTTTTTTTCTTCCTTTTTTTTTTTTTTTGAGAGCTTTATAGCATCTTGAGTAAAGTCCTACTTTATACACAAATATATAGGGATTATGGGCCTCAGAGAAGGAGGAGGATGGCTGGAAATCAGTTTGCTATGAGCAGATAGATCTTTTGAGATTGGAGGTGAATTTCTTGGCTATCCAAACCTTCTGAATCTATATAAAAAAAAATCTGATCAAGTTCTTCTAAAAAAAATTTCAGAGACTAAACACCTAGAGGGCTCTAATAATTGACGGTAAGAAGAAAGCTGGGTACTTTTGAAGTTAGTTTTCTATGTGAAATATATCTAGTGCAATTTAAATAAAAGATAAATCTACTTCAGTGAAAGAAAAGAATAAGAGAAGTATTGAGGAGAATTAGAAAAGTATCAAGGAGATTTTTCAGTGGTTTCTTATCCTGAAAGGGACACTTCTAGCTCTACTCACAAAATTAATTTGATCTATAGAGCCTTTAAAACTAATTTTAATTCTTCAGAACTTGCAATATATTCAGTTATTTAAAATATTAATAAGTGCTCACTTTTAACAACAGTTGAGATTGTTATCATCTCCACTTCTCCAAACTTCACGGCTTTCTTTTAAAGAAGGAAAAAATGTAGAAGTGCTGAGAAAGAAATTGCACATTCTAGTTCAAGACAAGCTTTGAAAATGCAGGAGAAAAAAAAATATTAAATTAGATCCATTGTTCTCAGTTCTGCTCTTTGCTGTCATGACTGGGTCCCTCTTTTCTCTTTCAGGCTTCTACTTTCTATATTCATAGACATGCTATTTGCTTGCTTTCAGACTGATGTTCCTTGGCTCCAATGCTGCCAAGTCACTGTCTATTAGCAAATATTTCACTCTTAGGTTTCCTCCAAACCATCTCCCCCCCCACAATGCATTCATTTTTTCCTTTTCACTGACAGTTATAAAACCTGAATATGTCTGAAAGCAAAATAGTTTGAAGATAAAATGGCTGGAAGAGAAACCACAGAAGATGAACCTGATGAGATGGGGCTGACTTTTCTGCAGAGATTATGAATCTATAGACTTTGCCCATACAAAAGGGCAAAAATAATAAAATAATGTTTATAAACATCTTTAAGGACTACAAAAGAGTATTTCCTCATGGCCAAATTTGTACAGTCATTAGGTAGTATTTTCCTACAAAGCATAGCCACACATATCTGAACTGTTTACTGAGTTCATTACTGCCAAAGGACAGAAATTAATAATCCAACAACTGCCTTAAATGTTGTCCAAACATACTCTCTAGAAAAGCTCACTTTTATCTCAGAAGTGCTTATTTATTCTAGCTTTAGGTGGAGCCTTGTTAGCTAACAGCGATATCAACATTTTAGAATTGAAAATATTAGGCTTGAAAAGCAAATGATTTCTTGTGGAGAGGACTGCTCAGGCTGTAACCATACCAAAAAGCTCTTAGCTCTGCAAGGTGTTTTGAAAAGGAAGAAGGGAAGAACAGCAAGGACCCTCCATAGAGTACTCAATACTGTTATCTGCAATATACACAAGAGGGAAAGATCCTGTGAGAGTAAGAGGGTAGATTAAAAAAACCAAAAAACTACTGGAATGGTAGATTCATATTGACTTCTGCTTAATATTTTACTAAGTATATGGCTTTGGCCATCTGTTTTTAAAATAGAATTTGGCTTCCTCTGTCCCCAGGCCAGCATGTGTGAGGTAATAACACACTGTAAGCAGTCTGGAGGTGAGGATTAATGGCTATATGCTAGTGTGGAAATGAAGAAATCAGAAATGATTTCTCTCTTCTCACGCATTTATTTTACTAGATGTATGAAGTAAGCTGACAGAAATATTTGCCCCACAGATCATTTGGAAAATCTAGCAATGCACACAATCTCTAAGACAGGAAACGCACCAGGAGCTTTCCTGGAGCTTCAAATACAATATACAAACTTTTGTTACAAGAGGATATTGCACAATTCCAAAAGTACTGAGACTAAACCTACAGGATAACTCAACTTAAACAGCTGGAAATATTAACAATTTCCTATTTGCCTGTTACATACTGATATAAAATCATAGTGATTTCTCTTATCAAAAGGATTTAGTTCTCTCAGATTTTTATTATCATTATTATATTTCAGCTAGGGTCAGAAGAATAATTTAAAAAGAAATTCCATTGATTTTGTCCTTTTTCTACAGGGCAAGATCTGCCTCTTTGTGTGCATCTATAAGCTATGTGGCCAGCAGGGGACAGTCTCCTGGGGATGATGGAAAGGCTAAACAGTACAACTTGGCCATTTGGTTGCTCAGTAGAATTACGCACATCCTCTCTTCATAAGGCAAATTTATTAGACTTTTTTCTTTTCCTTTCATTTGTTGATTTTGTTTTTAATTCCTCTTTCCTGTCAGAAGCCTGGCAGCTGAAGTGCGCAGCATAGTAAACTCACACAATCAACACTACAGCTTGTTGAGGTTAAACGGGATAATTCAAACACAATTAGATATTATCTAGGAAGGACAGAGGGATGCAAAGTGAACATGTTGGATCAGCTGTGATTGCCGAGCATCCTTTAACTCATTCTACAGAAGTGCTTTGCAGTACTATCAATGAAACAATGAAGTGGTGTCTGTTTTTACAGTTCTCTCTGAACTGCAAGCCAGGCCAGTGTTTATGGAGGCAGCAGCACATGTATGCGCAGTTCCCATGAATCCAAATAACGGTAGTAGATTTTGTTATAATCATTCTTCACTGAAAATATAAGCAACTACGTATTGCATTATTCAATATATTTCTCAGTTCAAGCATACTAAACTTATGTGCTCCCTATAATTTTATGACTGTCTGCAGTACATCACAATTGGTATAAAAGCACCCAATGTGCATTTTTTCTGACCACATAGCAAATCATAAGATATCCCTGTAGCCTGTGGTTTATCCACGTGGGAGCCAGGGAAGGAAATGTGTATGCTACTGTGAAGACTAGAGTCAACACCTTAACTTTCTCTCCAGACATTTTCGTGTTTTTTGATCAGAAAATTAGGAGCTCACACCACTTTAAGGAGGCCATTCTTACCCTTGAGTTTAGTCAAACCCAGGGTAAATAACTTGAGAAAAATGTAGTTCTCTTCAAACACATCCAGGCTTGTAATCCCCACGGACATCAGCAAATTTTCATTGCCTCTAGAAGCCTATTTCCCTTCAATTGCTGCTGTTTTCAAGACTTTGCCCAGTTGCTTAGGGTGGGACACATAGTTACCATATTTGTTGACTTTTCTGTGCTCATCACTGCTGACAGTAACAGTCTTGAATACATAGTCTCCCGAATATTTCTCTAGTACCTGCCAGTTTTCCTTTTGATAGACAGCACTATTACATAGAAAATATTCACAACTGTATAGCGATACACACTAGTTAATGCTCTCTCTGTTCTACAGCACAAGTAGACAAGGAGTGGGAAGAAGAAGCCCCTGAGAAAGCCACGTGGTTTCTAAATCCTTGCTGCACACCCCACAGCCCAAGGACAAACTCTGCTTCAGCAGGTCCACATTTAGCAGTAGGGATTTAATTTTTATCTCTTTTGCCTGCTTGGAGGCTGGTGAGATTTGATTTTATATGACACAATATTCACTGGTTTCAAAGCTTTCCAGCTGCTCCCACTTCTTTAAGTGGTGCCCCAGGCTGGTTGTCCTGCTTGGCCTGAACAGTAGGACCTCAGCATCCTAGCTTTCCCACCCAGTAAATTCTCATTTGTGAACCTGCATTTCCTAATGCAGTTTGACCTTATGAATGAGAAGGCTTCCCTTGATGAGTGGCATTTGATCTTCATGAATATCAGCAGCTAGAGGATTGGACAGTTTTCCACATCCACTCTGAGGACACTTAGGTTGTCTTATCTGAAGAAAAGGAAGCCAAGAAGTGACCACATTGCTTTCTGTAACTCCCTAAGGAAGGAAAGCAAAGGGAGTTGCCTGACTCTCCTCCCTGCTCACCAATGACCAGACACACAGGAGTGGCACAGACGCGTGCTAGGAAGGTTCAGACTGGAAAAAATGTCTAACTGCCTATATGGTAAAGACACTGGAGCAGGCTTCCTAGTGAGGTGGTCTATGCCCCATGCATGGCTAGAGGTTCAGTTCCTTCCTTAATTTATCCTCCAGCAGGTAACTATCTAGAGAAACTGGAACAGAGCAGAGCAGTAATGTTGAGCAACTGAGAATGAAATCAGAGTCACTAACCAAAATGATGTAGACCTAAGTTTAGATCTTGTGACATTCATGAGACATATCCTGTTCAATGGTAGCTTTCTCTGCTAGGTTAAGGAGCTTCAGATATTTTAGTTTTCACTCATTTACAGTCAAAAAACCCATTTCCAACATAGATTTTCATGTTCATTGGGATATTCACTTCTGCTGAAAAAGTCAGATAAACAGAAAAGTACTTAGAGAATATTTGGAGAAGATAATCTAACAGAAGTTCTGCATTTAAAAAATATCCTTCCCTTACAGACAAAGATAAATCAACTGAACTAACAATTAATGAATAAAATCATCAACTGCTTTTATTTCCTAGATATAAGTAAAAGTACTGTTTTTTTTTTTTTCCTTTTTCCTTTTTTCCTCTTTTTGTTTGAGAAGGCATGTTGGCACTTGGCAAACATAAATCACAATATTAATTGTAGACTTAACTACTAACTTCTATGTAAGGTTGGCTTTAAGCAGTCTGAACACCCTTAACAAACAACACCCTCCACATTTATAAAAGTTTCAGACGTGAGCAAATAGTTTATAATGATTTGTTTACCTGCCAAATTTAGTGTAGTGTTGAGTATTTTTCTCTCACTTTCTGAGACCAAGTGAGTTTTTCTTGATTTATTCAAGTTGTTTTTCCTCTTCTACAGACTAATAGCAAACTGTTTACACAAAAATATGACAATATATATTGAATCTCAGCAGGATTGGTTAGCTGTGGTTGCTCAGCTTGTCAGGGGTCTGCTCGGTTCAGTGAGGAAGGGAGTGAATATGTACTCTCCCTAAAAACACTTTCCCATGTGATTTATAAACTCCCTTTCCATGAATATTTGGCCTTAAAACTTGCTTTCCAATAGGATAACACAAAGAAAGGTGTTAGCCCAAAGAGACTTCATGCACAATTGAAACAGATACCCATAGATTTCTCTTTTTGGAGTATTCTCTTGTGTTTAGAGAGAACAGTTCTTCTATTGACCAGATACACTGCAGAAGTAGAAGAATAAACTGCAAAAACCACAGGAGGCAGAAGCTTTCATCAAAAGAATATAAAATGGCAGGAGAGAGACTCTTGCTGAGCTATTGGACTGCATAATTGTCCAGGGATTTTTCTACTGAAGCTTGCAGAAGTTTTTTTCCAGTGGAACAGTCTTTCTAACAGAAAATGATGATTTGATAAAATTGAAACTTTTCACAGCTGTACATTGATTCTTTCTAAATTTTTGATGGATTATTATCGAAACAACTTGTTGAGAAAGTATTTCAACTTGATTTAATGTAAAAAGAGAAAGAAAAACCATTTCATTTTGTGCCAATTTTTAAAATTTATTTTCTTTTTTCTAATGTTGCAATGAACACAAATGTGAAAATTTCAGGAAAATTTTACCTAGTAAAGAAACTTAAAAAAAACCAAAAAACTGATGTACAGTGAGCCTGCAGCTGTTATTTCATACTGGCCAAGCTAGCAATGCATGCTTACACTTAGCTATACTGTTCCCCTAATACACCTCTGACTGTGTGAAATATTCAAAACTTCAGGCTTCAGGAAGTTACAAATAAGTAATTTTCTTTTAATTCCTTCTCCTACCCCTCCACAAATGCCAAAAGCATCTCACTCCCATAGCCTCTTAACATAAGAAAAATTATTGACCTTTTGGTAATCTCTAGATTCCTCATTCCTTTCATTTCTCTCAGGTTTTCTGGCTTTCAGGCTTGGCAAGTAGCTTACTAAAACAAACACTGTATGAATGCTGAAAGAACAGTCTGATTAAATGTTGGATTATAATAATAGTAGCATTTTATTTTTATTTCCAAACAGTAGAATGGAATAAGTGCCATTGAAGTTTGACCCTTGAAAGCCACTATACTTGACTTACCTGTAGAGTACTTCCTCAGTGTTTGCTGGGTACATGATGCTGTCTGCTCTGAGCAATGAAATGGGTTGCTCTGAATAATTTAAGAGCAATTCAATGAAAAAAACCATCTTAAGCTCTACTGTGTTGACTCATATTTTGAGATAGCTTTCTCAAATATTCCAGAAGACTAGAATAAGTCAACTTTTCTGAATAATTTGTATAACAAAGTTTAAAATGAGCTGGAGTGTGCCAAATAGTCTTTTAAACAGTTAAAAAGAGAAACAAGGAGTATATTGCTCCTTGGTAGTGGTCAGCAGCTTAGCTGTATTCTAAATTTGTTAAAAACAAAAATAGGTCAAAGATTAACAGTTTGCTGTAAGAATTAATGTGTGCTAAGAACCACAAGACAGGGTTTTTAAAGCTTCATTTATCTCTGGCTTTGCCATCTCTGTTTTCTTCCAAAAGTAAAAATTGAAATACTGAAATATTGTTGAAGTTTGTGTGCCAGACAGTTATGTCCTGAACCTACTCAGAAAATTTACAAAAACATTCTCAGGCTGGATGAGATCCATTCAAGGGTTCTGAAGGAGCTAGAAGAAGTGCTTGCCCATTTGTTTCCAATAACTTCTAACAAGCCTCAGCCAAGCGGGGAGGTCCCAGTTGACTGGAGGCCAGTGAATGTGATACCTCTTACAATAAGGTAAGAAAGGAGGATCCGGGGCATTAGCTGTTCAGTCTGGGCCCAATACCAGGGAAGGGCATAGAGAAGATCATCAAAGAGTGTCATCACGTGGCACTTACAGGCAGTCAGGTGATTGGGCTCAGACAGTTCAGGTGTATGAAAGGCAGGTCCTCCCTAATTAACCTGATCTCTTTTTATGACAGTGTGACAAGGTCCACTAAGTGGGTGCTGTTTACTTGACATTTAACAATGCGTTTGATAGTGTTTTCCACAGCCTGAAGAAACTGGCCAGACCTAGGGGCTTTGATCAGCAGCTGTCTGAACACAAGCCAGTAGTGTGGCTGTATGGCTGAGAAAGCCTGTGGCCTCCTGACTTGTATCAGAAATAGTGCAGCTAGTGGGAGAAGGGAAGGTATTATTTGTCCATACTCTGCACTGTTGAGACTACACCTCCAGTAATGCATTCAGTTTTGGATCCCTCACTACAAGAAGAATATTGGGTTGCTTGAGCCTGTCTAAATAAGAGAAACAAAGTCCCTGGTGATGGGACTAGAAAACAAGACATCTGTGGAGCAGCTGAGGATGGAGCAAATGAGGCTGAGGGAAAACAAACATCCCAATCTACAACTACCTGAAAGGAGATTGTAAGTGAGGAGAATGCCATTCTCTTCTTGGGTGACAAGTGATGAGATGCAAAGCAGTGGTCTCACATTCCACAAGGGGGGGGTTTAGATTGGATATCAGTCAGAATTTCCTCATGGATATGGTGAATAGGCATTTGAATGGGCTTCCCAGGGTGATAGCGATGTCCTCATCTCTGGAAATACTTAATTGATACATGGATGAGGACTTAGGGACATGGGTTAGTGGTAGACTGGAGTGTTAGTTGGATGGCTGTATTTTATCATCTTGAAAGGCTTTCCCACCCTGAATGATTATATGATCCTTTCATGAAGTGTCAAGCTTTTAAGCTTACTCCATACACTTCTAAAGGTTTCAATATGACTTATGTGCGGTCTGTAATTTAAACTCATTATATTTCTCCTGTCAGTTTACTTGAGTAGTGGTAAGTACAGTAACATGCTATATCACTGCAGAGATCTTGTCAATTAAATACAGACAGCACTTCAGTATCTGTATACACAATTGTGCTGTTGAACTGAAAGTACACAGAAACTGTTAGGAATATGCCATGCTGCCTGTATGTACCATTACTCTAAAATACTTCAATATTGCAATAATATCTGCCAGCTGCAACTCACTGTGCTACACATCAAATCAAATGGCATAAATGTGTGGAGCTAGGACCAGTGTCAGCTATTGTGTGTCGGTTTTTCCTAAGGGGACATGCTGACAGACAGTCAAAACTTTTCTTTAATATTTCTTATTGTGTTTCTGCTAGTGAGACTACCTGTCATGTAGCAATCATTTTCTGCTTGTGACAGAGAAAGAAAAACAGAAAACAAAAGAATTTGGATACCCATCTCAAATGTTTAGATTCAACAAAGTTTGCTTATGTTTGCTTTGGCTTTGAACAAAGATATTCCATGGTGTGGTTCTGAGCTCAGGTTAACCATCTGGGGGAACGTCAGATATCCTTAACTGAAAATTCAAGACTCCTTTACAAAAACCTGACTCTTCTCAAATACATACCAACTCTTCTGATGCATCACTCTGCCTACAGTGGAAGGATGTCACAGATGGAAATGTTCACCCTGGATGGGTTGAGCCTAGAAAGCTTGGATTTCATATGAACTACCATTGCAGGGCAGTGAAATGCAATAGCAAATACTTGTCATACCACACTGGTCAAAATCTCAGCTTCTCTACTATAACAGAAAAAGAAAATATGGAGTGGCAAATAAAACTCCCAAACTCAAAGGCATCCTTTCCAAACCACAAGCATGTTTACACTGTAGTGCTAAGTCTCTTGAATTACAACAAAGTGTCACTATCAGAAAGTGACTGTCTTTGTCTTGAGCATTGGCTATGCTAAGTTTATTATCATTAAAATGATCAGTTGTGCCTTATGTAGA